>NC_057813.1:653140982-653143254 GCF_018294505.1 Triticum aestivum
TATTCCCACACAACGGTCTTCTCTTTTTCTCTACATGTTCAGTACGATTATGTACAATATCTGACATGCATAATAAAAAAATAGTTAGATTTTGTAAGGCCTAAGGTGTGCATGCAAAAATCAAGACTGATGGTAGCAAACGAGTGGATGGTTCCAAAACTAATGATAGCAGGTAGATTATAGCTTTAGTTTAAAAAGATAGACAATGGATCATCTATTGTTTGTTGCCCACCCAACATGAACCACATAGAAGACCCCAGATGAACCAGATACTAGACATATACTATTCATTGCTGGCTCGATATGAGACCCATGGGCATTTCAAAACTCAAGTTTGAACGATAAAGTAGCAATTAATAATAACCGATGTATAACGTAAGAAAAAACGAAAGACTACGACCTCTCTTCCGGAACTGTGTTGTCCTCAGGTTCATCTGCTCAGTCGAAGATGGTAATGCAGTTGGCGTGGCTGCCGGCAACGGGGAAGATGATCTGAGGCGGTGTTCTGCAGGGGGATCTCTGCTGCAGTGAACACTTCTGTCGATGATGCACCTCAGGTGGGGTGGATGACGGCACGGCAGGAGCAGGACATAACACACATAGTTTTCTTTGATGCCTATCTGAAAATGAAGTAAATCTGTAAGGGCTCCTTAGAATTGGAGGATTCTATAAACGCAGGGACAAGAAAACACATGAATAGGATAGGAATGCACGTGCAAAACAGAGCATTTGGAAACATAGGATTTCAGTTAACCTGGGTGTTTGGTTCACATGAATTGGAAGAACACATGAATGGAGAAACATGGTCAAATTAAAGTCAAACCACATGAAAATAAAAAAAATAAGAATCTTATTATGCCAGTAATGCAATTAGTTCTGTTCTTCATGCATATTAATTTGAAAAGGACATCCAAGTGAATAAAATTCCTGCGTTTTTTCTTCGAAAGAGACACCAAAGGAAAAAAATCCTCCAGTTTTGCTTTGCTCCACTCCTTCTAACAGATTTGCATGAATAGTAGTTTCATAGCAAAGGATCCTTGAGGGATCGACATGAATCCAGAGTAAAAAAGTAATGCGATGAGTGTACAACCTCTTTGGCATAGCCTTGTGGACCTCAACATCATTGGGTTGGACGTGGAGGATGGTGATGCTGGTGTGACTGTCGAAGGCAGGGAAGAAGATCCGAGGCCTCTGGAAACGGTGTCGAGGGTATTGCTCCGCTGTGATGGATGGTTCCATTGTTGGAGCAGCTCCGGTGAGGTGTATGGCGACGAGGCTGAAGCAGGACAAGACAGACAACGTTAATCTGAAGTGGGACCCTAGTATGATCTGCAATAGATGATGTAAGATACATCACCAAAAAGTGCTAGATGTAAAACGCATCAGCCGCGCCACGACCGCTCCGACAGATGCTGTAAGTACCGTTCACTCAAAACTTAACTGAAGAAAATGAACTTTACAACCGAAACTGAATTTTACTGTCGAAACTGATTGAACTAGTAGCAGAGCATTGCAATATATGTTTAGAGCGTTCAAGCACTAGTAGCAGAGAAGAAGTGATCTAAATCAGTAGACACTCGAGCAGGGAACACACTAGCAGAGAGCAAGTCGTGCAGTAGCACCGCGAGCGAGTGCTAAAGCAGCAACTCCTGTAGCTGCCGGAGGTCGTGTAGCAGCAGTAGCAGCGCAAGCGAGAGCAAGAGCAGAGCAGCAACACGAACGAAAGCAAGAGTAGTGCAGCAGTGCGACTGACAGCAAGAACAGAGCCGCAGCGCAAGCGAGAGCCGGAGCAGCTGCAGCTAGTGCCGTTGTGGAAGTCGCCACCGAGGAAGCAACGACATGGGGGAGAGACGCCGTGGATGATGTGGCCGGCGACGGCGCCGTCGATGGAGACCTGCCATGTCTGCTCGGTATCGAGCACCGGCAACCCCGTGAGATCGAATAAAAGATAAAATGCAGCGGTGAGTGCAGAACCTCCTTGGTGGCGCTGACTTAGCCTCGGCTTCATCAGAGGAATTGGTGAGGGTGTTGTAGTTCCGGTGGGTCAGGTCAAGACAGAGCTGTGGGGATTGAGGTGGCGTGATAGACGAGGCGAACATCGGGGCAGCTCCTTGGAGGTGGAGGACGGGGCGGCTGATCCAGCGGAACGACGAGATCGACGACAGATCCTCATCCAGTGCGGTGGATGAGGGACAGCGAGCTGTTGCGGTGGACGACGTAGTCAGGGAAGAGTCTCCGGCCAGGCGGTGGTCGGGAGGCCGACGGAGGAGCA
>NC_057813.1:653143479-653362571 GCF_018294505.1 Triticum aestivum
GGACGCACTTGTCCTAAATGTAGGGTAAGTTAATAGCGTACCCCCACCGGTTTTGACACCGCGACGTGGAGCTTCATTTCCGACTGAGGGGTAGAAGGGGGATTTCGCGTGTCTGGGCTGCGGGACCGATTTTGGATGAGGAGGGAGTTTTCGCGTGCGTCGAAATTTCGGGATAACAAGGCGCGACACGGGTTGAAGAGGCGGGAGTTTCAAAGCAAGTGAGACAAAAGATACTCGAGCTTGAAAATTTCGGGATAACAAGGTGCGGATTCCTTGTTCGGCAGAACAAACTTAACGTGTAAAAAACAATTCATACAAGATACAAGAGAGTCATGTCCCCGTTTACTATATTGCTATAGATTCCATTGAAAAAACTACAAGAAAAATTTAAAAAAAAATTAGGAGAACAAGATTACCTTGCACAGTACCAAATCGATTCACACTTCCCTCAACAACAACAAAAAACAAATCAGTTCCGACCAAAATAAAGAGTAATGTCCCTTTTTATATGATTACAAATGCCAGGATCTCGAATTTCAATTTTTAAATCCACGCTGTTGAATTCGAATATATCGTTAGGTGACCTCGCGGTTTATAATTGATGTAGTGTACATTTTGATCTTCCATCATATATGAACATTTTACTCCACCATGTGAACATATATATTGTCGTCTACCATATGGACTAAATTTGCATCAATTTTCCTTATTTGAATACGATTGTTGTCAAGTTATACAATAATTTAAATATTATCTTGATAACAAAAACATGCATATAGCAGTAATCATATTTCACTGTGAACTACATGTACCATACGCTCTCCAATTCAAATATTTGTATCCATTTTATGTTGAATTCAACTCATAGTACATTATTGGTCTAGGTAGCGAGATGTTCGGGATAATCTAAACCCTGTTCTCATATGTATAGTTTTTGGCTGAATTGGGACAAGTTTTGGTATAAGCTTCTTGCAAAACCGGAGATTCTCTCAACAAGCCTCGTGGTTCTGAGAGGGAACGTGTCACCTTTGTGTGCAAAACGATATACCCTGCCTCCCCCTTGATTTTCTTTACAGAGGCAACATAGAACTATATGAGTGCCCTGTTAAATTTTGGAATTATTTCAGGTTCGTTTGGCCTTTTTATACATTAATTGAGTTTCTGGACTTTTAAAGTGCATAATCTAAATATGAACTGCATGCACATGCTCCGGTGCACCAAACTTGGTTGAAAAATCACATGTGTGTACTTGGTTGAATTTCTAGGTCCCATGGAAGAAATGAGAATGAAATTCAAACATCTGGGCGTCGTGACTCGGCCGAGAACATGGAGAAACTTAGATTTTAAATTCATGTAAATCCAAAACTCGCCTGGAAATCATGAAACTTGGCATGGTGTCATGTCATGGCACTAACATGTTGTGGTAAAAAATTGGGCCAATTTGGAAGCTCGTGGTTCTAAGAGGGAACGTGCCACCTTTGAGTGTGAAACGATATACGCTGCCCCCCTTGAGTTTCTTAACAAAGGCAACATAGAACTACATGAGTGCCCTGTTAAATTTTGGAATTATTCTGGGTTCGTTTGTCGTTTTTTATATATTAATTGAGTTTCTGGTCATTTAATGTGCATAAGTCAAATTTTAACTACAAGCACATGCTCTCGTGCACCAAAGTTGGTTAAAAAATCACATTTGTGTCCTCGGGTGAATTTCTAGGTCCTATGCAAGAAATGAGAATAAAATTCAAACATCTGGGCATCGTGGCTCGGCCGAGAACATTGAGAAACTTGGTTTTAAAATTCTTGTAAATCCAAAACACGTCTGAAAATCATGAAACTTGGCATGGGTGTCATGTCATGGTACTACCATGCCGTGGTAAAAAAATTGGCCGAATAGGAACAAATTTTGGTATAAGTTTCTTGCAAACCGAAGCTTCTCTCAAGAAGGCTCACGGTTTTGAGAGGGAACATGCCACCTTTGAGTGCGAAACGATATACGCTGTCCCCCTTGAGTTTATTTACAAAGGCAACATAGAACTACATGAGTGTCCTATTAAGTTTTGGAATTATTCCGGCTTCGTTTGGCCTTTTTTACACATTAATTGAGTTTTTGTTCATTTAACGTGCATAATTCAAATTTGAACTACAAGCACATGCTCCCGTGCACCAAAGTTGGTTGAAAAATCACATTTGTGTCCTCGGGTGAATTTCTAGGTCCCATGCAAAAAATGAGAATAAAATTCATACATCTGGGCATCGTGGCTCGCTCGAGAACATTGAGAAACTTGGTTTTAAAATCATGATACTTGGCATGGTGTCATGTCATGGTAGTACCATGCCGTGGTAAATTTTTTTGGCCGAATAGGAACAAATTTTGGTATAAGCTTCTTGCAAATCGGAGCTTCTCTCAAGAAGGCTCGTGGTTCTGAGAGGGAACGTGTCACCTTTGTGTGCATAATTCAAATTTGAAATACAAGAACATGTTCCAGTGCACCAAAGTTGGTTGAAAAATCACATGTGTGTCCTCGGGTAAATTTCTAGGTTCCATGCAAGAAATGGGAATGAAATTCAAAATTCTGGGCATCGTGGCTGGGCTTGAAACATTTAGAAACTTAATTTTTTAATTCCTGTAAATCCAAAACACGCATGAAAATAATGAAACTTGGCTTGGTGCCATGGCCGATTTGCTAAGGCGCACACATTAACAATCAACAAAGTCATTTTGGAACAAGTGCTGTCACGTTACAATCGGAAAGACAAGTATTATAGAAACCGTGGGCATTCTATTTACTACCATTTACGTGCCGCCACGCATCCCCATTTTTTATTAGCTAGGAGGCGCCGTGCAGGGTAGCTATTTGAGTATGAGAGGCGTGCGATCAGACCCCTGCACGTGCTTATCGGGAGGAGAGCCCTTTGACCTCCATCTGCCGTACACCTCTCTCCCAAGGTCTCCATTAATGGCGCCCGAGCCTCTGTTTAATGGCGTGGCTATGTCTCACTCGACTGAGATTTAAGAGAGAAAAAGGAAAATCTGAAAGCACGGATCTTGATGTAAGATCCAATGGACCTATATAGCATCTACTGCGACTTATAGCAAGACTGGTAAATATATAAGGACGATTAATTGTCTTACATAATTAGAAAGATAATTAAAAAAGCCACATGCGGCTACGCCCGAAATATACAAGGGTAAAAGAAGAAGGAAGACAAGGATCTGGCTCGCTAATCTCTACTTTCTTGATGCGTTGCTGCAGGCCGCGGGAACTAGTCTCCATGGCGAGCGGCAATGAGCTCTGTCATGTCCTCAAGACGCTGCTT
This sequence comes from Triticum aestivum, assembly GCF_018294505.1. NCBI lineage: Eukaryota > Viridiplantae > Streptophyta > Magnoliopsida > Poales > Poaceae > Triticum > Triticum aestivum. The sequence goes on from NC_057813.1 coordinate 653,146,798, forward strand.
GAGAGCATCCATGGATTCCTCCACCAGCCTTTGGCGCTCGATGCGGAGCATGTCATTCTCGTCCATAAGTTTCTTGACGATGACGCCGGTCCTCTTCAACAAGGCACTGGTCTCCTCCTGCTGGTCTGCACTTCGGACGATCTTCGCCCTCAGCAGGTCGCGCTCGGCCCGGAGCCTCTCATTTCCCTCCCTTTGTTGCCGGATGACGCTGGTAGCCTATTCAAACAAGGCTTTCATGTCGTCCTGCAACCTCGCCCAGCCGGAGATCTGATCCATTTGGCTATGGACGATCGCATGCATGCGCCTGTAATAATTGTCGCCTGCCCGCGAGAAACTTTCCCAGGCCGCCGCGGCGCGGTGGGACATCTCTTCTACTTTTGTGGCACGGCCGGACCAGTCTGCTACATTGACGACGCGACGGGACCTCCGTGCTGCTTCAGCGGTGCGGTAGGACCTCTGTGCTGCTACTTCCGCGTGGCGGGACATGTCGGCTGCTTTCACAGCGAGGCGGGACATCTCTCGTGCTTTCGCTTCCATGCTCGTCTCTCCCTGGTGGCAATCTCTCGACCCAGAACTCACGCTGGCCATGGCAGACGCATGGGAAGGATGCTGAATGACTTGTTTGTTTTTGTGGATGAGGAGTTGAGGAGGAATGTGCAGTCATCTTGGCATACTAGTATTTATAACCGAGTACTAATACGCTCCTACGTGGGAAACCATTTAGGTTGTGATCGGTGTGAACAGGTTTTCAATTCAATATAGCATGGTACTAGTACGCTCCTAAGTGGGAAAGTGTTTAGGTTGTGATCAGTGTGAACAGGTTTGCAATTCAATATAGCATGGAGTAATTTGGAATGTGACGAGACGCAAGCTCAAAATTTATTGACGGTTCTAGTTTCGAAGTGCGGCACTATTCCCGGATGGCGTTACGTGGGCACGTGTTCTCGGTCGTGGTGTAGCATATGCCATGGTAGTTCTTTTCTACTGCTGTGTACGTGCAATAACTGGCACTGTCGTATACATATCTTACGGTTAATGGGGCGTTCGACAGGAATAGCCGCGTGGTGAGCTATAGGCTAGTCTTTTTTTGTTCAGACGCATTAAACCTATCTATCGGGACTTCTCGCACGCACCATCCTGCCACCCACAAAAACTTGTACTCTGAGTTTAGTATGTTATACATGAAGAGAAGAGGTGCACGCACGCACTCGTCCTCCCACACACGCGTCTGTTTTTTCTCGAAAAGAAGGATGATGACCCCCGGCCTCTACATCTGGGAGTCACACACGCATCTGTAGCTACGAATTGTAGTGTTCTCAACCATCCAATTGGCTCTATCATGGATGTACCTATATACTAAAACATGTCTAGATACATCTATATTTTGACAAATGGAAGGCATGTATTATGGAACAGAGGGAGTGCTTGTCATAAAAATGGATAAAAAGGGACATATCTAGAACTAAAATACGTCTACATACATCTCCTTTTATCTAGTACTTCTTACCCAAAGGAACTTTATATCCAACATACACAAAATATCCGTTCGACTGTTGGAAATTACTGATCTGATGTCGAAGTAATTGCTGCATCGCCACCAAAACCCACCATTTCTTAAGCTAAAGTAGACCAAGGTAATCCCTATATTAGCATATTACTAAGATAAACATAAGGCACTTTAGAAACATTTAGGACGTGAGCTTGTCAATCTGAATGTGGAGGGACACCACCTTAGCCCCGACCAGCAGCTTGGGCGGAACTGTGAAGAAGGTCAGCTCCTGCACATTGATGTCACCGGGATCCTTGCTGCTTGTCACCTCCATTTCCACCTTGACGGCGTCGGTCATGCCTTTGGGCTACCCCGGTGGGCCGTTCGCCCACAGCTTGGCCACGTAGTGCGGCAGTGGGGACGCCCCCGCTCTGATGCAAACGACCGACATGGCGATAGGCGCACCGATGTCGAGCACGCCGCCAACCAAGAAAAATGCGTGGCCGTCCTCCTCCGGGAACAGCAAGAGCCGTGGCTCTGATAGTGGCACTTGCAGCTGGAGCACCTTGCTATACTGGATCCTCTGCACGGGCATGGGATGTGCGGTGCTGATGTGGTGGTAGAGCGCCGGCGGTGGGCTTTCATAGCCGTAGACGGGCATGGGGCATTTGCAGGGTGCGAGCGGACACACTCTCTGGTGATCGACGAGCTTGTGGTAAGTGACGTAGAGCCCACAACCTTCGTGCGGGCACTCCACCCTCATCGACGAAAGGATGGCGTCCACCGCGGGGTTCCGCAAGTCGAAGCCACCGCCGCGCTCGCACTTCTGGCACTGCTGCAGGTTCCCGGGGCGCTCAACGCGGCAGTCCACGCAGGCCAGGTGCCCTCCCTTGCACTGCAGAAATCAATCGAACAACACATCAATCAAGAAACCTGCACCTTGCTCAATCAGCCGAACGGACGAGGTGTATTCGAACCTCATATAGTGGAGGCGTCAAGGGGCGGAGGCACAAGGGGAAGTGGAGCACGGTGAGGTCCATCGAGACCTTAGAGAGCTCCATCGTCGGGTCCTGTTCCGTCTGCATGATCTCGCCCTCCTCGTGCACAACCATCTCTCGCTTAGGCTGGGGCATTACAAAGCTTTACCGTCACATATTTTATACTACTTCAAGGTGCATTAAATCAACACATGCAAGTATCAAAAGGAGAGTCACGACATGCATGCATGCGTTGTAATTAATGCATCGGTAACAGCAAATTATTGAAATATGTCGAGTGCAGTGCTTTGATGTGTCGCCTCAACTCGTACATCAATGAGAAGTTTGATTATCCTCTCCCTCGCAGACTTAACTGCACCTGCCTTTGGCTGTATGACAGGTTGGCCACCTACCTATCGGGCCCAACTGTCATACACGCAAAGGCAGGAGCATCCCTCCCTCGCCCATGAGCATGGTGGCTGGCAAGACTAGGAGAATCTTTCGCTACACGCTCTCCCTCCCGCACGTGGTGGACATGCAGCAGTTCAATCGGGGTCAGATGGCCAGAAGCGTAGTGTAGTACTCCTCTAGTGCAGTAGTACTCCATCATTGTTCAACTTCCCAAAGAGGCGAAGAGCCAAGCGCAACCCGGGCGCTCGTGTGGCAGTTTCATGTGTAGAGTAGTCTAGGATAGTGTGTACCGTGCCTGTAAGCTTAAAATCGTTGGGGTCGGCTCCATGCTATGTGGCCGTCTCGAAGTTTTAAAAAATATATTAAAATAGTCTTCTGGCCCTACCTGTCACCCTTGTGATTGTAGTTTGCACGCTTTTCTGGTCAAGACAGGAATACATATTTTAATTTGTGGTGGGTAAATGTTAGAGGTTGCAGCGAATATATTGTACATTGCGGGTCTTTCAGCCAAGTTTAGAGGCAAGCATCTGGCGCCAGTGCTATGATGTGTCGCATCAACTCGTACAACGAGGAGAAGCTTGATTTTACTACTACACGCCTTCTCCCTCGCCCATGCGCGCGGTTGCTCGCAAACGAGGACATGCTTTTGCTTATAGTACTTCTACAACAAGCTATCCTCCCGCTCGCGGTGGACGGACATGCAGCAGTGGATTCAACACTGTAGAAGCAGTAGTAGTAACATCATTGTTCGTCTTCTCGAAGAGGTGAAGAGCCAAGTGAAACCCGAACGTGGCAGTTGCGAACATTGGAGCACGCATATAGCCAGGCTCTTGCATGAGACAAAATTGCTATGTGAGCTCACTATTGTACTAGTACGTACAACTACTTGCTAGTATAGCCCTGTAAACCAGAAAGGAGTATTTGCCCTTCTAGAGATTTCAACAAGTGACTAGACTACATCGAGACGGAGTACATATGGAGCAAAATGAGTGAATCTGCACCGTAAATAAATACGTAGTTCTATCATTTTCCTCTCTGAGGTGCACAATATTGAGTATACTGACTAGTCTCTTTTTGACACTCATTTACATTTTTTTGACACAGTACGCGCTTATATACATGCACATACACTCATCCCTATGAACGCATACATGCACGGCACTATCATCTTGAAATTTATGAAGTCACCATAGGCACCTAGTCGTCGACGGGAATGTCTCCTGACACGTGATAGACGCGAGTGGCAGTCGCCTCCATAGGTGCTTGAATGTCAAGGAGGGAGAGGGTAGCGGTTCCCGAGACGTTGAACGGTCAATTAATTGGAGAAGTAGAATTGAGCCAGCACGATGTGAATGCAACAGAGTTTGGACTCTCATATAAAGGCGCTCCACCACTCCAATCCATCTACTCCCAAGTCTCTGTGCAACACTGCTCACTCCAATCCAAGACCAAGTGACCAGAAGCCACAAGCACCTATGGAGGCGATGGACATGAGCGACAGTCACCTGTGCCAAATCATCCAAGGCACCGGCCTGCGGCCCGGCACCGTGTAGCGTTTCCAGACGGTGCTGGCGACCGCCGGCATCGTAGCCCTCGCCGACACCGGCTTCACCTCTCGCATGGACGACATGATGGTCAACTCCATCCGCAAGTTCACTGCCGTCAAGAAGCATGCCGACGACCTTGCCGTACTGCTCTAGCCCACGCGCCCAGGCTCCTCATTGCCTGCCACCCTCATCGGCCTCCATGGTGACGGACTCTTTCACGCCCTGGTGGCCCTGCAGGTGGTTGGAGGTCACGACGAAGAATGTGCACCTCGAGGCCGCGCTCGCCACGTAGCGCCTCACCATGCAAGAAACCGTCGACCTGCACATCCACTTCTACGAGGAAATCGTCTACATGGGCCACTACAAGGCAAGCGAGGACAGAAAGATGTTGGCCTTCTTCCAGTGGTTGGAATCTTTGGACGCCATTGTTCAGAAGCACGTCGACCTGGCCACGAAAGCCACTGCTACTTAGGTGCCATTTGGTGGGCAGGCGCCCTGAGTCAAGGAGGTGGACGTCGTCGATGGATGCATCTCTTCATCTTGCCTCCTGTAACCAGCACTGCATCGCCTTGTGGCTTTAATGTTTTATTAGTATAGTACACCTTCCGTTCCCAAATATAAGTCTTTCTAAACATTCCAGCAAGTGACTACTACATACGGAGAAAAATGAGTGAATCTACACTCTAAACTATGTCTACATACATTTGTATGCTATATTCCATTTGAAATAGTATCTAAAAAGGCTTATATTTAGGAACGCAGGGAGTATATGGCATTTTTATTCCAGTCGTAACGTTTTCACTGTGAGGTGGGGCCGCAGTTGAGCAAACCCACCCTGCCCACCCGGCGTCGGCCGAGTTTAAATTTAGAAGAGAGAAACGAGGAAGGAGAGCTAGCTGTAGCATGGACACTGTTGTCAGATGGGACTCGTGTTGATATAATAGGAGTACTGAGCACTCGTGCCTCTTTTATTTGAGGGAAAAATTAGTCGTATGTCTAGTAGTACCACTAGTTGGGTGCGTGTGACCTATAGCTGTCATCACTTTAGGTCTCCTTTTCGAACCACAACTACGCTTTGCAGTACATATTTTTTCACGCATTTATCCTCCTATATGTACTCCTAGGCTATTTCCACGTGCTCCCATTTGCCGACATGTGGGACATAGAGCATCTGGGTCGTAGTGCATGCACGACTCAGAGCATATGCAGGGGTACTTTACATTTCAGACCTCACGAATTACATGCAAACCCCCCGCAGAAGAATAAATAAATGAATGAATTACTACATGAAACCGGATTATTTTCGTAGAAACTGGAGCACGTTCATTAAATTTTGGACATAACACATTTATAAAAAATGACCGGACCTAAACCAGTCTATGGGCCTCTTTGATTCGCAGGATACTGAAAACAGATGAATGGGGAAAGTATGATGGTGATGAACCGAGGCGAGGAGAACTCTAACTCAGTTTGAGGTTAGAGTTGGATTCTAACCCTGAACTAACTCTAAACCAAAGAGGTGTATGGATGGCAGGGTTAGATTGACAATAAATGCTCTTTCTCAATCATTTGACTACTTTGGACCCTATTTCCTGCCGGATTTGGTGTGGCCGGCTCTTCTGTGGCCTCATCCCGCTCACAATTGACATAAACGAACCATCTTTACAAATCAAGCATGCAAAACATGATAATTTTTACTTTGTCCATACAAATGAGATATCCCACTTAAACATACAAGTCGTCAATCAAGCTTCACAAAAAAACACTCCATGAAACAAAGCATGAGCTAACTCATCACGGAAGTCATTCACGATAGGGAGGGAGCCCAGAGCCCCTCACGCACCAAGGGAGGAGCTCACCATCGTCGCTCTGGAGGAAGGCTCTGTAGAGCCCAAGCCCCGGGAACCCCTCCGACGCTGGCCCTCGCGAGTTGAGGTCGACACTGGCATGGCTAGCAGGGCCACATGCCGCCGACTGAGAACTTAATCTTTGGGCCTCTAGAAATTATGCAAGCCTGAAACTAAAATACCTAGAAAGGTGAACTAAATCTTTGGGCCTCTAGAAATAATGCAAGCCTGAAACTGAAATACCTAGAAAGGTGAACTGAATCTTTGGGCCTCTAGAAATAATGCAAGCCTCAAATTGAAATACCTAGAAAGGTGAACTGAATCTTTGGGCCTCTAGAAAGATTTATTACCTCCTCAAGCAGCATCATACAATTCCATGTGTGCACCACAAATCTATACCAAGTTTGATCAGGATCTTCTTTTCCAAATCAGAATTAGCGGTAGAGCGAGCAAGATCACTGATATGGCTGTGAGACAGAGAAGGAACGAACAAACTCACCCCTCTCGCGACCTCCCTGGTAGACGCGCTGCCGCCGCGCAGGACAGAGGAAGAAAAACGACTGGTGAAGGGGGAGCAGGGCGAGCTTCGAAGGCCGGAGGGAGAGGGCAGCCGGAGTAGGGCGGCAAAGGCCAGAAGGACAGGGCGGCCGGAGGAGAGAGAGGGCGAGCGGCGCTTGGGCAGGCGGCCCTACGGGGAATAGAGAGGAGTCGTGCGAGAGGGGGGAGCGATCTGGTGCGGACATGGGAGATATTTTTAGTTATCTTTTAATGGGCCCGAGGATAACCAACCGAATTAGAACCTCTCCATCGGGCTAGTTTTTTTAGCTGGGTTAGAGCAAACTAGCTCAAACTAACCCCTCGTGTTTCGATAATTTGAGGCTATTTCAACCCAAACTAGCTCTAACCCAGGGATCCAAACAAAGAGGAGTGTTACTGTACATGCTACAGTGTGGACCGTAGCACATTGTTTTTTATGGCCATATCACCACATTGTTTTCTACTGCTGGTTCACTGGGCTAACGTGGTTCGCACTGCTGGTTCACTAGGCTGCTGCGGTTCGCATTGCTGGTTCACTGGGCTGTCGTGGTTCGCACTTCTTCGACCTGAGTAGTAGTAGTACTAGTATATATCGCATCATTCTTTGCTCCTTCTTACTACTCTGACATGTGGGAGAGCCAACATCCGGGTCGATGTGTCATGCACCATATTAGAGCGCGGAACGGAAGGGGGGCATCACCCCGGTCGGAGCTCCAGTAATTCATGACTATAGTGAGTGGTCATATCACAAGTCTTTCCAGCAGTAATGTGCCGTCAAATCGCACAACCTGACCTTTCCAGCAGTATGTTTGAGAATCCGCCACTCGCTCACCCTCCTCGCCTCTCTATCAAACCGCCTACCCGAAAAGTGCCGCGCATACTGTCCGGGAAAAGCCCTGCCCTCAAATTTTAACTATGCAAAAATAGTTCGAGCTTGTTCGTTCTATATAAATACTTACTGTATGTTTATTCACCCATGGGGTTGTTCAATGAATGGAGGGGCGGGGAGCACAAGTGAACAATACTACTACTACTACTACTAGTAAGTAGGAGACGTACAGTAGTCACCTTAAATAGAGAGTTTCTTTTCTTTAATGCCACGTACACAAATTGAAACGCTTGTTGTGGAGAGAAAAAGATAATCACTCCACTATATATGTACGCAGGGGCCTGAGCGCTTGCTTTACTAGGGTTGCTCTCTTCATTCTCTCATCATCTCCAAATATTAATAAGACAATAGTAGTGACATTTTCTCTCTGCTCACCGCTGGTCACAGATCCGGCCGGTGTGTGTAGAGGACTAAAAGGTGCATCGTTCACGCGGTCATTGCCGCCGAGGGAGGAAACCCACAGCTGCCAAAGGGCCCGATCCTCTGCCCGTTGAAAGTGCGTTATATCGACTAGAGGGGGGGGGTGAATAGGCGATTTTTATGAATTCTTCACTAAGGAATTTCAGGGTGAGGAAATTCCTAAGCGAAGAACTACTTGCAGCAGAATAAGTACTCAGATGTAAACATAACAAAACACAAGCATGGTCATCATGATGAAATGAAGACAAGCACAGAGTACAAAAAGCGTGAACACATGATAACATAGGATGAGGACAAACAGACTGAAGAAATTGAACTGAGGAAATTGACAAAGTCTTCAGTCAAAGTCCTCGAACAGATATGAACAAGACCACAACACAGTAATGAGGAAATGAAAGGGTTGAGGAAACAGAACCAGTTAGCTCAGTGAAGACAATGATTTGGTAGACCAGTTCCAACTGCTGTGACAGTTGTACGTCTGGTTGGAGCGGCTAGGTATTTAAACCTGAGGGCACACAGTACCGGACACTCAGTGTTGAACACACAGTCCAGGACACACAGTCCTCACCGTATTCTCCTTGAACTAAGGTCACACAGACCTCGTCCAATCACTCATGGTAAGTCTTCAGGTGACTTCCAAACCTTCACAGACTCGGTCACTCGGCAATCCACAATTCCTCTTGGATGCTCTAGACCATGATGCCTAACCGTCTGGAAGAAGCACAGTCTTCAAAGGTAACAAGCATCAGATCCATGCAGGATCAATCTCTTCAGTGATGCTCAATCACTTTGGGTTTGAAGGTGTTTGGGTTTGGGTTTTCCTCACTTGATGATTTTCGCTCAAAGTCCTCTGAGGATGGCATGCTCTCAAATGACAAGTGTCAGTTTCTCTCGGAGCAGCCAACCAGCTAGTGGTTGTAGGGGGCGGCTATTTATAGCCTAGGGAGCAGCCCGACATGATAAGACATAAATGCCCTTCAATGATATGACCATTAGGTGGGTAGATATTTTGGGACAGCTGGCGCGTAGCACAGCAATGGTCGGAATTTTGACTCTCAAATTCCTCAGGGCTATCATGTTCCTCACTGTGTAGGCAATCCGCACTGGCGAATTCCTAACTCCTCTGCCAGAACAAATTCCTCAGCAACCAGAAGAACTTCGTCTCGGTTACTGAAGAAATTGACTAATTTGTATGAGATTTCCAATGGCTTCACTCGAAGGGTTTGGTAGGTGTAGGATTTTGAGTTGAGCATCACATGAAAATTTTTCCTTAGTATTTCCTCGACCCCCTTTAATAGTACGGTGTTTCCTATGACTCAGGAAAGAGAAAATGAAACTACGCAAACAAAAGTCTTCACGCTTCATGTTCCTCGAATGAATTCCAAGTCTTCAAGGTCACATCAATTTCTTCACTTTCAAAGTCTTCAGAAAGTCTTCAGAAATCCAAAGTCTTCAGTTGAAGAACTTCATTTTTAGGGGTCGACTTTCTTTGTAATTATCAAACTCCTCATAGACTTATAGACCGGTGTACACTCACAAACGCATCAGTCCCTTAACCTATAAATCATCAATACACCAAAATCACTAAGGGGCACTAGATGCACTTACAATCTCCCCCTTTTTGGTGATTGATGACAATATAGGTTAAGTTTTCAACGGGGATAAACATATGAAGTGTAAATACTGATATTGAGGAATTTGATTGCAAGATATAGAAGAACACCCCCTGAGGAGGTGCATAGTGAGGAATTTTCTTTTGAAGCAATGCACACTTGAAGAGTAAAATCATGGAGATCTCCCCCTATATATTGTAATTCATACACACATTTGACATATAATATGAAGAATTTGAAATGCATGATGAAATATGGTGACTCATGTAATTCAGCATGCGTGTAATGAGGAATAAGCATGCAAAAGAACTCATCAAAAGTTTCAGACCACCATAGAGTTTAAGGTTACAACTCGATCCAGCAAAGTCATCAGAAGAACGAGAGTTGTAACTTAGCCAAAAAATGCCCATATAAGATAGACCCGCTTGAAGACTAACTGAGGGAGTCCTGGATTAGGGGGTGTCCGGATAGCCGGACTACCATCATCATCCGAACTATCATCGGCCGGACTATCATCATCGACCGGACTCCAAGACTATGAAGATACAAGATTGAAGACTTCGTCCCGTGTCCGGATGGGACTTTCCTTGGCGTGGAAGGCAAGCTTGGCGATACAGATATGTAGATCTCCTACCATTGTAACCGACTCTATGTAACCCTAGCCCTCTTCGGTGTCTATATAAATCGGATGGCTCTAGTCCTTAGGACAACAACAACCATTACAATCATACCATAGGCTAGCTTCTAGGGTTTAGCCTCCTTGATCTTGTGGTAGATCTACTCTTGTAAACATCCACAATATCAATATCAATCAAGCAGGACGTAGGGTTTTACCTCCATCAAGAGGGCCCGAACCTGGGTAAAACATCGTGTCCCTTGTCTCCTGTTACCATCCGCCTAGACGCACAGTTCGGGACCCCCTACCCGAGATCCGCTGGTTTTGACACCGACATTTGTGCTTTCATTGAGAGTTCCTCTGTGTCGTCACCGATAGGCTTGATGGCCTCTTCAATCGACAACGACGTAGTCCTGGGTGAGACTTTTCTCCCCGGACAGATCTTCGTATTCGGCGGCTTCGCACTGCGGGCCAACTCACTTGGCCATCTGGAGCAGATCGAAAGCTACGCCCCTGGCCGTCAGGTCAGGTTTGGAAGCGTAAACTTCACGGCCGATATCCGCGGGGACTTGATCCTCGATGGATCTGAGCCACAGCCGAGCGTGCCGCGCTGTCACAATGGGTACGACCTAACTCTGCCGCGGGACAACACCTTGGAGGCCGCACATGAATCTGCTCCGACCGATAGTCCGGAGCCGATCGCTCAGATCGAGGACGGATGGCTGGACACCGCCTTGGGAGCTGCAACTTCTACGACGATGGTGCCGAACACTTACCTTGTCCCGCATAAAGCTCATGACTCCGAGGTGCCGGACTCTTTGCCGGACTCCGAACCTCCTGCGCCCCTGCCAGTCAAATCCGATTGGGTGCCGATCATGGAATTCACCGCTGCGAACACCTTTCAGCACTCACCCTTCGGGGATATCTTAAATTCGCTGAAGCATCTCTCACTATCCGGAGAGCCCTGGCCGAACTACGGCCAGGATGGCCGGGACGCGGACAATGAAGAAATTCAGAGCCCACCCACCACCCACTTCGTAGCCACCGTCGACGATCTAACCGACGTGCTAAACTACGACTCCGAAGACATCCACGGTATGGACGACGATGCTGGAGACGATCAAGAACAAGCGCCTACAGGGCACTGGAAGGCCACCTCGTCACATGACATACATATGGTGGACACCCCAAAGGGAAGCGATACCGAGGAACAACGGGACGCGGCAGAGGATAATCCCGCCGATAAACAACCAAAACGGTGACGTAGACGCCGCCCTAAGTCCCGCCTCGATCAAAGCAGCATTCCTAACGACCCAGCGATAGAGCAGGGCAAACCAGCGGACGACGAACATACAACCAAGCAACCATCCGAACAGGACGAACCGGATAATCAACCCCTTCACGGAGCAATCAACAGTCCAGACACACCACCGGAGCATAAGAACCTTCACAAAAGACTCGTCGCCACTGCAAGAAGTTTGAAGAAGGAAAAACGGAAGCTCAAAACAGCGGAAGACATACTCAGAATGAAGTGGAGCAAAATACTCAAGACCGCAGACAAATATGGCAATGGCCATCAAACAAAGAGCTACCCGAAGCGCAAGCTGCTGCCAGAATTTGACGAGGAAGCCATAGAGCCCTCACAGTCAAAAAATAAAGAGGCCGCCTGGCCGGATAGACGACCAGAGGACAGGCCAAAAGCGACAAGCGGCGCCACACACAAGCCGACTTATGATCCTGGGAAAACGGACGGCCCAACTAGGTCCATCTACGGGCCAAAAAAGAGGGCCCCAGGAAGTAACACAACACGACAAGTGTTCGAAGACAGCGGCACACCCAAATACAGGGGTGCCGCACACCCGCTATGCTTTACCGATGAGGTGCTGGATCATGAATTTCCAGCAGGGTTCAAACCCATAAACATAGAGGCATACGACGGCACAACAGACCCCTGAGTCTGGATAGAAGATTACATACTACACATACACATGGCCAGAGGAGATGATCTCCACGCCATAAAATACTTACCCCTCAAGCTCAAAGGGCCAGCTCGGCATTGGCTCAAAAGCCTCCCAGAAAACACTGTTGGAAGTTGGGAAGAACTTGAGGACGCGTTTAGAGCGAATTTTCAAGGGACTTATGTCCACCCTCCGGATGCAGACGATCTGAGTCATATAACCCAACAGCCCGGAGAATCAGCGCGCAAATTCTGGAACAGGTGCCTTACCAAAAAGAACCAAATAGTCGACTATCCGGACGCGGAAGCCTTAGCAGATTTTAAACACAACGTCCGAGACGAATGGCTCGCCAGACACTTCGGCCAAGAGAAGCCAAGAACAATGGCCACGCTAACAAGCCTCATGACGCGCTTTTGCGCAGGAGAAGACAACTGGCTAGCAAGATGCAGCACCAGCGACCCGAGTACATCCGAGATCAGAGATGGAAACGGAAAATCACGGCGCAGGAAAGATCAGCGCCGGAATAAAGAAAAAAGCCCAAAGGGCACGACGGTCAACGCCGGATTCAAAAGCTCGCGGCCAAACAATAAAACACTGCCTCTTAAGGACAACAGCGACGAGCTATCAAATTTAAACAAAATTTTAGATCGGATATGTCAAATCCACAGTACCTCCGAAAGGCCTGCAAACCATACCAACCGAAATTGTTGGGTTTTTAAACAGTCCGGCAGACTCAACGCCGGACACAAGGGGCTCGATGCGCCAAGCGAGGACGATGACGAACCCCACCAACAGAGCACCGGAAGTCAAAAGACTTTCCCGCAAGAAGTCAAAACGGTAAACTCACTTCATGTGATAGTACGGAAAACCAACACGGCACTCGCTAAGACAAGTGTCGCACGGTCCACCCCAGCGGAACACCGAGATTGGATGTCAAAACCAATCACTTTCGACCATCTGGATTAGTCCAGAAGTATCCGGAATGCAGGATATACTGCCCTGATATTGGATCCCATAATAGACGGACTGCAATTCACGCAGGTTTTGATGGACGGCGGCAGTGACTTAAACCTGCTATATCCGGACACAATCCGCAAGTTGGGATAGACCCTACTACAATTCGGCATAGCCGCACTTCCTTCAAAGGAGTGGCGCCAGGCCCTTACGCCAGGTGCACAGTTTCATTATTACTAGAACTTGTGTTCGGGTCACCTGACAACTTTCGACGAGAAAAGCTAACCTTTCATGTCGCCCCATTTAAAAGTAGCTATCAAGCATCACTGGGACGGGAAGCTTTCATCCGCTTCAATGCAATACCACATTACACGTCTCTTACGCTTAAAATGCCCGGTCCACGTGGCATCATTTCATTAAAAGGTCGCCTGAGACCCCGGACACGGCTGGACGAGTCCGAAATAAATAAGCTAGGGGCTACCTAGCCACACACCCCTTCACAAGGGTTTGTACATATAAGCCATGATGAGCTAGCATAGGCTCAGCTTTATTAATCTATATTTCAATTTTTTATGCACTTTCTCGCACGATTTCTTTTCAAACTAAGTTCCTCTCTTTTTACAGATGAACAACGTGCACACCCGTCCAGGATATGGCACAACGGAGACACAGGCGCAGACGTGCAGTAGGGACCCGTTGCAAGGACTCTTTTCAGACTAAGACCCTACGTAAACCTTTCTTACTGTCTCTTGTTGCTATAATCCCCTGGTTTCTCATTATAACCAGAGTGGAGACTGGCGTTTTGGCATCGGCCGCGCCAGAAGAACTTGCCCGTACCTGGACACAAGGGGCTTAGGGCATTGTTTTGCCCGCTATTGTAAAGACCGAACACCTCCGGGAGTGTTCGGCGTCTCGAGTTAGGCCTTATATGCATCAGCTCCGAATCATGTCTTTGGTCAAATGTTGGGTTTGCCCGGCTCCTGTGTTTTGCTGCCTTACGTTCCGTATCATCGGCTAACGCGGCACCAGGAGAACTACTGCGATTGTGCCCCAGTTCGGCTGGGCGAGCACCTCAGTAGAGAAAGCCGAAAACTGACTATCATGATACAGCGAGAGACTGGTCAACCACTCGATCGACCATGGGAATGTTTAGAATTCCTCCGCTTTGACGAAGGGCCGTTTCCCGGTCAGGCACATACGCGCCTCAAATTCGGAGAGCGCGGTGCCCCAGGGGCTATGGCGTAGCCCCACCCTCGAACTCCATGGCTAAGTGAAAGTGATAAAGCATTATAGTCCGGTTGCCTCGTTTGCTACGCTACCACCTCCTTTACAGGACCAAGACGTCGGATTAAGTGTGAAAGCGCGCTATTTTTTGCGAACACCCCCGCACCTTGTGCGTGGGGGCTGAAGCCGATGACTGCCATCTTTCAGGTTATACACACGTATACATGAACGGCCGCATAGGAGATATTCTATTACTTGAACGCACAAGTATAAAAAAGGCTTACATCATAAATATTGTTTTACATCATAAAAACGTTCACTCGAACGTAACATTTTTTGAGCACTGCGACTCTATTACACGAGCACCACGCAGCACTTCGCCAAAATAGTGCTCGGCGGGTAACCGGTTATCGTCCGAACCCGGGGTCGCAACAGCGGTGGCATCCATCTCTGTCCAATGTGTCTTCACACGGGCGAGTGCCATCCGCGCACCCTCTATGCAGGCCGACCGCTTCATTGCCTTCATATGCGGCACCGCCCCAAGAAATTGCTGCAATAAGCCAAAGTAACTCTTCGGCTCGGGCCTATCCGGCCAGACATGGGTCACTATATCCGTCATAGCAAGCCCGGACAACCTATTTAGCTCAGCCCACTCGGCCAAACGGTCGGTCAGCGGAAGTGAATGCTCCGGACTATGGAATTGAGACCAAAACAGCTCTTCCGTCTTGTGATCCTTCTGGCTTTGAAAATGCACAATGACATCCGCCGCACTCGCTGCTAAGTCCATATAAGGGTCCTCTGGACCCCACAGTTGGCCCAGCTGAGCATACTTTGGATTCGTAAACCTTCGGCGCAGCAGAAAAGGCTTGCCAGCTACAATATCTCCGGCCTGGCGCAGCTCTTCCTTTATAGCCCGCATTGCAGAGCGGGCATCCTTGGCTTCGGCGGTGACCTTCTCCAGGTCTTCTTGCCCCGCTAGGCGCTCCTTCCCAAGAGCCTCATTGCGGTCGGTAGCATCTTTTAACTTCACGGCCATTTTGGCCATCTCTTCCCTGCTTCGGCAGTGTGCGCCCCTTTCGGCCGCTAACTCCTCGGCCGCCCTCGAGGCTGCCGCATTACTCCTTCTGGCCTGCTCCTTGGCTTGAGCAAGTTCGGCCCGAAGGCTCTCCACAGCAGCGGCACTATCTGCATTTCACGCACATGTTGTAAGGAGCTAGCTACGACCCCCTTACCAAGTGACCGCACAGAAACACTTACCTTGTGACTCATCAAGTCGCCTGTTGACCAGCGTGATGTCGCATCCGGAACAGCGAGTTGCCACTTTAGTTCAGCAACTCCATCAGTCCGGCTGGCCCCCGGACGACCCGCCACCTGCATCGGCACGACGGAAATTTAAACCTGCGATTTTGATCCTCGGCATGCTGTCGATTTCGACAACCTACCGAGTCTCAGGGGCTACTATCTATACAGGGCGCATTCTATATGCAAAACTGTTAAAAGGTGTGTCATTTCTATGTACCTCAAACCCCGCCAGCAAACTCCTGATGGCATTATGCAACCCGCCTTCGGCGGACGAAATCCTTTCAATCACCATGCTCATCAATGTGTGGTGATCTTCTGAGATAGACGCCTTCTCAAGCAGATCCTTCAGCTGTACACCAGTTGGCGCCGAACTATCCGGCTTTGCCAAACCAGGGGGCTCCCTCCGTGACGACACTTCAGGCTCGTCCGCCCTATCTGACGGCGCCCCAGACGGAGGAGTCTCGCTCTCCATCATCTCCGGACGAAGGTCCCCCGAAGACGAGCTCATTTGCGAAGGACGGAGATCCGAACTACAAGGTAAAAACTTTAGTTATCCTCAGAAGCACAAATAGGGATGTCCCTTATTATAAAACTCCTTTCTTTATACTTACGGCTCATTGGAGGGCTGATTCTCAAAGGGAGATTGTGCGGCCGGGGCCTCCCCGGACGCAGGGCCCTCTGGCGAAGATTTCTTCCCCCGTTTAGGGGCTTTTTCCCCCGGGTCCTCGGAGGCAGTCCTCTTCTCCCCTTGGAGGGAGGGATTCTCGATCCCCCCTCTTTCAAGAGCCTCCTTAGGCGAGGCAGTAGCTTTCCTGCTTTCCCCTTCGCCTTCCTCTGGAGGCGCAACCTCAAGCATCCGGACCAGCACGGAATCCGGCGCGGTCTCGGGGAGGGGGGCCGGACACCATATCAATTTTGCTTCCACTATCCACTCCTGTTTAGAAGGAAGTTGGTCATAAGGCGAATCATCAAAAGGCAAACAGACGGTATGTCCGGACTTGGAACTACTTACTTGAGTATCCGCGCGATTGCAGCTTAGGCCAGCATCCTCGGTCAATTCCGGACGCGCCTCTTGCGATCCGAAGAATAATTTGTACATCTCCAGGGGTGTCATACCCATGAAGTGTTGAAGAATCCGTGGGCCCTCCGGATTGAACTCCCACAGCCGGAGAGGGCGGCGTTTGCAGGGCGGGAGACGCCTAATCAGCATAACCTGCATTACCACCATCATATCGACCTCCCCCGTTTGGAGATCTCGAATCCGGCCCTGCAGTAGGGGCACGTCCTTTGACGGCCCCCAGTTGAGCCCTTGGTTGACCCACGACATCAACCGTCGTGGAGGTCCCGGGCGGAATAAGGGCGGCGGCTTTTGTCTGCGGCCCCTCGGAATGGTGATATAGAACCACTCTTGCTGCCACGGGCCGAGCTCCTCTTGGAAGGAGCCAGCGGGCCATGGGGCATCGGCCCTCCTACTTATGGCCGCCCCGCCGCACTCCGCTTGACGCCCCCCGATCATCTTCGGCGCCACATTGAAGGTCTTCAGCCACAGGCCGAAGTGAGGGGTGACGCGGAGGAAGGCTTCGCAGACAACAATAAATGCGGAAATATGGAGGATGGACTCCGGAGCCAAATCATGGAATTCCAACCCATAATAAAACATGAGCCCTCTCACAAAAGGATCCATCGGGAAGCCTAAACCCCGACGGAGGTGGGATACAAAAACGACATACTCGCCGGGCTCGGGGGTGGGGATGGCCTGCCCTTCGGCAGGCAACCTGCGTGAAATCTCATAAGCCAGGTACTTGGCCTCCCGCAGCTTTAGCACGTCCTCCTCCATGACGGAGGAGGGCATCCACCGGCCTTGGAGGTCGGAACCGGACATCATTGAAGGTCCGAAGCGCTCGAATCTGGAGCTCTAGGTGCTGGAACTTGGAGCAGGGAGAGGATTCGATGGAGGATTGAAGAGAAGAAACGAGCCTTGGGCCCGTTATAAGGAGGGAGAATACCAAGAGCCATCTCCGTGACCGTTTGGGACTCGCCTTCGATAGAGGGGGCATGGCGACGGGCGCGGTTGGGTTACCCACGTCCGTATTGATGAGAATCCCGGATTAAGGGGGAACACAATCTCTGCTTCGACAAGACGTGCCAAGGAAACCGCTTCGCTAAATGCACTGAGGTGGTAGAGTAAAAAACGATTCAAGTAATGGCTTGGTAGTGGCGTGACGTCATGCCGCAAAAAACGTCAGCAGATTGAACTTGTGTATATATTATTCTCTCTATGGTGGAATGTGGAATTTATTTTGCAGAGCCGGACACTATCCTGGTGTTCACAATCTTCTATCATTCGGAGGAGGAACCCACCTTGCAATGCCAAGCAATATACGCGCCGGACTTATCGTGATTGAAGCCTAGTTCAGGGGCTACTGAGGGAGTCCTGGATTAGGGGGTGTCCGGATAGCCGGACTACCATCATCGGCCGAACTATCATCGGCCGGACTATCATCATCGACCAGACTCCAAGACTATGAAGATACAAGATTGAAGACTTTGTCCCGTGTCCGGATGGGACTTTCCTTGGCGTGGAAGGCAAGCTTGGCGATACAGATATGTAGATCTCCTACCATTGTAACCGACTCTATGTAACCCTAGCCCTCTCCGGTGTCTATATAAACCGGATGGCTCTAGTCCGTAGGACAACAACAACCATTACAATTATACCATAGGCTAGCTTCTAGGGTTTAGCTTCCTTGATCTCGTGGTAGATCCACTCTTGTAAGGTGTCGTCCAACCATTACAATCTCGCAGTGTCGTCCAAGTCTTCATACTCGACCATGTCGCATCATGAAGAATATGAACTGGCTACCAAGGAAGGAACCTTGACCTTCTTGTATTTCTTCGGTGGAGGAGCAGACCAGTCAAAATCTTCCTTGAGACCCATTTTCTTCAGATCTTCTTCACCATATATATGTGACAGAATAGTCCAGGTGCGACCGAAGACTTCATGGAGGTAGTAATGGTTTTTCTTCACTCCATTATGTGTAGCAGTCTTGTTGTGAAGAATAGAACCAAACTGATGCTTAACCCATTTGTGGTTTCGATCCACCTTCTGGTGAAGACTAAGAAGCAGCTCACAGTCAGTCATCACACGAGGAGCAGTGGCTTGAGGATTTGACTTGGGTGCATTGGCAGCAGAATCATGAGTGGCAGAGTCATCATTGGTGGAATAAGATGCAGCTTTGCGAAACTGACCATCCAATGGACGAATGCCTTCATAAAAAATAGCAGTGGCCTTGCCCTTTTCATCAGCTGAGGAAAATGTCCGCTTGAGGACTTCAATAGGGCGCAAGTAGCTGCCATGGTTGAGTGTATTAGCTTTGTAGTTGAGTGAAGACCTTGTTCTGATGAATCTCATAACCCAAGTTGCATAAGGCTTCAGCTCAAACAGATAAAGTGCAACATTTGCCAGAGTCCTGATGAAGAAATCATGATAATTGACAGGGATGCCATGCATGATGTTGAATAGCAGATTCTTCATGATGCCAACAATTTCCTCATCAGATGAATCGTGGCCTTTGATAGGACTCAAAGTCTTCATCAAAATGCGATAGACTGTTCTTGGCACATACAGTAATTACTTCACGAGGAATTTGGTCCTTGGGGCTTGACCGGGCTTCAGAGGATTCATTAGCACTTGCATGTAATGAGCAGTAAGTTCATGTTCTTGGTACAGACAATGAGCACCTTCAGGTGGAGGGCATGAAGTAATTCAGAGGCCGGTGCCTTATAATGAGTGCTTTCAGTCATCCAGTCCAACACCCAAGTTTTGATATCATCAGCATCACCTGTTACGTGCAGCATTGCGTAGAACTGAAGAATAAGCTCTTCATTCCAAATAATAATGTCAGAGCAAAAGTTGAGTAGTCCTGCATCGTGAATCACACTGAGGACTGGAGAGAAGCAATGCATTGATTCCATTTCCACGTGAGGAATATGCTCATGGTCGAAGACTTTGTCTTTGTTGGAAAGCAGTGAAGAATAGAAATTGGCCTGCCTGGCAGTCCAAAAGCGCTTCCTTCTAAGACGAGCAGAGTCATAAGGATTATAATCAGTGAAGAATACGTGCTCGCCGAAGAAATCATCAGCCTTGAATTTTTTCTTCTTCGAGAAGGGATCCTTTGGCTTGGGCTGAGGAGTATCAGTCAATTGCATCACTACCTCAGGAATCTCAATCTCAGGATCAACAGGCTGAGGAATTTCAGGCTCTTCTTCAGTTGTAGCCTGGGTTATCAATTCTTCATTGACATTTTCATCAGCACTAGTGGCTGGAATCTCTTCATGGACAGATGGGGTTGCATGAGGTTCTTCAGATCCCATTTGTACTTCAGTAGCAATAGGGGACTGAGGAATTTGTTGAAGTGGAGTGAACAGTGGAGAGTTGGGGTGCTGACTTTCCCAAAAGTCATCATTTAGCATGAGAGTGGTACACTTGTAAGTGCATCTAGTGCCCCTTAGTGATTTTGGTGTATTGAAGACTTACAGGTTAAGGGACTGATGCGTTTGTGAGTGTACATAGGTCTATAAGTCTATGAGGAGTTTGATATTTACAGAGAAAGTCGACCCCTAAAAATGAAGTTCTTCGACTGAAGACTTTCTGAAGACTTTGAAAGTGAAGAAATTGGTGTGACCTTGAAGACTTGGTAATCATTCAAGGAACATGAAGTGTGAAGACTTTTGTTTTTATAGTTTCATTTTCTCTTTCTTGAGTCATAGGAAACACCATACTGTAAAAGGGGGTCGAGGAAATACTAAGGAAAAATTTCCATGTGATGCTCAACTCAAAATCCTACACCTACCAATCCCTTCGAGTGAAGCCATTGCAAATCTCATACAGTTCAGTCATATTCTTAAGTGACAGAGACTAAGTTCTTCTGGTCTCTGAGGAATTTGTTCTGACTGAGGAGTTAGGAATTCGCCAGTGCGAATTGCCTACACAGTGAGGAACATGATAGCCCTGAGGAAATTGATAGTCAAAATTTCGACTATTGCTGTGCTACGCGCCAGCTGTCCCAAAATATCCTACCACCTAACGGTTATATCAGACAAGGGCATTTATGTCTTATCATGTCGGGCTGCTCCCTACACTACAGGAAACAGGAAATTTGCCGTCTGTGGATCACAGACGGCAAAGACCTAAATCCAGACGGCAAAGAATTTGCCGTCAGGAAGCAGACGACAAAGTCAGATGGCAAAGATAAGTCCGCAAAGAATACTTTGCCGTCAGCTCTTTATCTGACAGACGGCAAAGAATTTGCCGTCAGCCGAAACTTCTTCGCCGTCTGTCTTATAAATCACATACGACAAAGAAAAGTAGTTTTGCCGTCAACTAGACTACATATTTGCCATCAGCTATTCGCGTCTTTGCCTTCAGCCTCGCATATCACAGACGGCAAGGAATGGGATCAAATTAAAAAAAACACAACCGCGTTGCTCCCCCCAACGATGCGGTCAACGCATGCAAGTGCAGTGCCATATCTAATATCTCTGGCATGTCCGTACCTAGTGCCTTTTATTCATCATTAGTAAGTACAAAGTGTAAACAGGACCACCGGAGAACTAAAGTTAGAGAATAGCCCTTCAAATTTACACAAAGGACCCTAATTTACACAAAGGACCCTAAAACACAAAATGGAAAGGCAATCGGGTCCTTCTTCTTCGCTTCAGTGGCCTGCTCGCCCAAACTTCCAGCCCGACGCCCGCCGCGCCACTTTGCCTCCCGGTCCTGCTCGTCGTGCTGCCTCCCGGTCCTGCTCGTCATGCCGCCTCCCGGTCCTACTCGTCGCGCCACCGTCTGGACCTGCTCAGCCGCCTGCCGCCATCTGGACCCGCTCAGCCGCGCGGCTCCGTCCCAGCCACACTCGGGAGGCACGCAAGGGAGGTCATGGATGGGTGGTGCTTGCGAGGCGGAGTCCCCGGCTGCTGTCGCCGTGGAGCTCACGAGGCAGAGCATGCGACCTCGAGGCAGGGAGGTCCGGCGGGGTCACACACATTAGATCCGGCGGTGGCTGCTCGCCTCGACCGGATCCGCAGGGTCGCGCGCGCGACGGCAGGAGCTCGATCGGTGGTAGGGTCAACGACCTCCATGGCCAGCTCCTGTAGATGGTGGAGGGACAAAGAGAACTTCGGGTTAGAGGGAAAGAAACGAGGAAAGGAAGAAGAGCTTGGGCCGTCCGGTGGGAGTGCGGGGTCAGCGGGCGATGGGCGCGGACGGATGCTTTGACGGGGAGGTGGTGACAGGAGGCCGCGACAGGTCGGCGCAACTGAGGCGACGGGCCGGCCGTGCCGGGGCGACGCCGCACCGGGTCGGCAAAGCGGAGGCGATGGGCGACGCGCTGGCCATGCCGGGGGCGACGGGGGTAGGGGCTGGCCGCGCCGGAGGCTACTAGAGGCAGGGCCGCCGCCTCTTCGCTCCCCAGTTGCCAGCGCCGGCCATGGATCGATGCGTGGGTGCATTGTGTGGTGTGTGGTGTGCATGGATGGGTGGGGTGTGGGGTGTGGTTGTGGGTTAGTGGGTGGGTGGGGCTGTAGGCGTGGTAGTGCGTGTGTCAGGATGGGTGGGTGGGGCTACGTGGGTTGGGACGGGTCTCCACGTCATCGATCCGTGGGATCGATCCGCGTGGTGTGCTTCTTGATTTGCCGTCTGCGTTTTTTATACAGACGACGAAGAGTGTATTTTGCCGTCTGTAATATAAAACGTAGGCGGCAACGATCTTTGCCGTCTGCCTTTTATATTACAGACGACACAGTATATTCTTTGCCGTCTGTAATATAAAAGGCAGACGGCAAAGATCTTTGCCGTGTGTATTTGGTTTTACAAACGGCAAAGTAAGCTCTTTACCGTCTGTGTTTTTTTGGTAGATGGCAAAGGCTATTTTGCCGTCAGCTTTTCTTTGCCGTCTGCAAATGACGGCAAACCTTTTCTTTGCCGTCTGCCCCGATGAAAAGCTGACGGCAAAGACGACCCCTGATGGCAAATTAGCAGTTTCCTGTAGTGCTAGTCTATAAATAGCCGCCCCCCACAACCACTAGTTGGTTGGCTGCTCCGAGAGAAACTGACACTTGTCACTTGAGAGCATCCCATCCTCCGAGGACTTTGAGTGAAAATCATCAAGTGAGGAAAACCCAAAACCAAACCTACAAAACCCCAAAGTGATTGAGCATCATTGAAGAGATTGATCCTGCGTGGATCCCATGCTTGTTACCTTTGAAGACTGTGCTTCTTCCAGACGGTTAGGCGTCAAGGTCTAGAGCATCCAAGAGGAATTGTGGATCGCCGAGTGACCAAGTTTGTGAAGGTCCGGAAGTCACTTGAAGACTTACCACGAGTGATTGGGCGAGGTCTGTGTGACTTTAGCTCAAGGAGAATACAGTGAGGACTGTGTGTCCAGGACTGGGTGTCGTTGATTTTAAATACTCAGCCGCTCCAACCAGATGTACAACTGAGACAGCAGTTGGAACTGGTCTACCAAATGATTGTCTTCACCGAGCTTCCTGGTTCTATTTCCTCAACTCTTTCATTTCCTCATTTCTGTTGCTGTGTGCTTGTTCATATCTGTTTGAAGACTTTGACTGAAGACGTTCTCAATTTCCTCAGGTCAATTTCTTCAGTCTGTCCGTCTTCATCTTGTGTTATCCCGTGCTTACGCTTTCTGTACTCTGTGCTTGTCTTCATTTCATCAGATGACTATGCGTGTGTTCTTCTATGTTTACTTTTGAGCACTTATTCAGCTGCAAGTAGTTCTTCATTTAGGAATTTCCTCACCAGCAAATTCCTCAGTGAAGAATTCATAAAAATCGCCTATTCACCCCCTCTAGTCGATATAACGCACTTTCAATTGGTATCAGAGTAAGGTACTCCCTTGTTCTCTGTGATTTTGGTTTAACCGCCTGGAGTTTTAGTTATGTCGACCGCAGGTATGATCAAGTGAAAGTGCTAGTTATCAACTAGTGGGGGGTGGGGGGTGAATAGGCGATTTTTCTCAAAGTCTTCTAAACGTGGATGTTTCGAAGACAAACAATAGAAATGACCTAATTGATATGCAGCCGAAGATAAACTACAACAAGAAAGCCATAGTCAAGTATGCAATAAAGTGAAAGTACAAAGACTAATAGCATCTTGGTAGTAAGGATCAGGATGGAAAATAGTATGAAGCCAATCAATGATAGAAGTCAAGCAATGAAGTCAAACAGGTATGACAAACAGGCAACGACTTCACGAAGACAAAGTTAAGGTAAGGGGAGTTAGAGGATAGAACCAGTCACTTGTTGAAGACACAGGATTTGTTGGACCAGTTCCAGTTGCTGTGACAACTGTACATCTGGTTAGGGAGGCTGAGATTCAACTCAGAAGACCGCGTCTTCACCTTATTCCCCTTGAGCTAAGGACACACAGTCCTCGCCCAATCACTCTGGTAAGTCTTCAAGGTAGACTTCCGAACCTTCACAGACTATGTTCACCGGCGATCCATAATGACTCTTGGATGCTCAGAGTGCGACGCCTAACCGGCTGGAGGATACACAGTCCTCAAGTGTAATAAGTCTTCAGGTCACACAGACAGAAAGACTTCAGTGATGCCTAACACTCTTTGGCTCTGGCTGTTTTGGGCTTTGTCCTCGCAAGGATTTCTCTCTCTCAAAGGCTTCGAGGTGGGTTGCTCTCAAACGACAAAAGCCGTAAACTAACTCTGAGCAGCCACCAATTTATGGTGTAGGGGGTGGGCTATTTATAGACATAAGGCAACCCGACCTTATATGTTCAAAATGACCCTGGGTCACTAAGGAACTGACACGTGTTCCAACGGTCAGATTTCAAACACACACGACAACTTTACTTGGGCTACAAGCAAAGCTGACTCATCCAGCTCTGGATAAGATTTGCTCTCATTGTCTTCGCTCGAAGACATAGGATTTGGGTTGAGCATCACTTCAGTCATTCTGACTTTGTTCACTTGGACCCCACTTAACAGTACGGTGGTTCCTATGACTCAACAAAGAAGAAAAGGAAACAACGAAACAACACAGTCTTCGCGCTCCATAGTCTTCACTCATTGTCTTCTCATGTCATAGTCTTCAATGTGAATATCTTCACATACCACCATTGTCGTCAATGTCTTCATACATTTTTAGGGGTCATCTCCGGTAGGTAAACCGAATCAATGAGGGACACTACCTGCGTTATCCTGCAATTCTCACAAACGCATTAGTCCCTCAACCAACTTTGTCGTCAATACTCCAAAACCAACTAGGGGTGGCACTAGATGCACTTACAATCTCCCCCTTTTTGGTGATTGATGACAAACTGGTTGAAGTTTTCAACGGGAATGAAGTATGTGAAATTGTAAAGGATAGGGTATTGTCTTCATAAGTGGCAAGGGCTCCCCCTGAAGATGTGCATATAAGTAATTTGCTTTTGGAATGCAAATGCACATGGCAGGTTGTACTTGTGGAGATCCTCTTCAACTTATGAAGATAATTCATCATGCATGAAATGATATAACTAAGAGAATGACATGCATAATGGAAAATGGACGTCTGCAGAATGATCTAAGTGCGGAAGTTATCATCGCACATGAAAGAGCAAATAAGTAGCAGACGACCATCGAGTTTAAGTGTTACAACTCAAGAACGAAATGTATCAAAAGCAAGAGTTGTAACCACTAGGCAAAATATAAAGCAACCGCCCATATGAACCCGCTTGAAGACTATCAAACTCATATGCTTCTCCCCCTTTTGTCAGTAATGACCAAAAAGGTTTGAAGACATAGAGCATCTACTCGTCCTCATGAGGAGTAGGTGAAGCAGCAGGGTTGTCGTTGTTGGTTGGCGGTGCAGACGAACTTGGTGCAGTGTCGATGCGTGCAGAAGTAGGGGGTGGTGAAGTAGCATCGTCTTCATCATCGATCACGTTGGCATTCACAGTT
The DNA here is from genome assembly GCF_018294505.1 of Triticum aestivum. Lineage (NCBI taxonomy): Eukaryota > Viridiplantae > Streptophyta > Magnoliopsida > Poales > Poaceae > Triticum > Triticum aestivum. The sequence goes on from NC_057813.1 coordinate 653,172,559, forward strand.
GCCGCGGAGGAAGAATAGTCAGAGTCTTCAAGGGATGGAGTTCGACGTAGGACAGCATTCCGTGGAGGAGTGGAGTCAAACTTGAATCTTTCAGTGAAGCCATCGTCTTGAAGATCTGCTTCAGCACTGAGCAATGTCAAACTCTTCCATGATCGCCGACAGGTTTCGTGAGTGACAAATGCATTCTTGGTGGCAAGATTTCGAATGCGATTTACGTCCACCAAGAGGCTTTGCATCTGTCGCTTGAGCCAAAAGTGATGCTTGTCTTGTTTCTGATGCAGTGCCACAAGAAGTTCTCGGTCATTTAGGACCCGAGAGCGCTTCTTTGGCCTTTGAGCAATTGTGCTCTCAGTAGCTTCAGTTGGTGCACGATGAGGCAGACGAGTGTTTCCAGCCATCGGATAGACACGAGTTACAGCTTGGACTCCTTCCATAGGCTGAGTGAAGCTTTGGTGGTCAGCATTTTGAAGACAAAGAGGCTTCTTGGCAGGCTCAGGGTATATGGCTTCAACTGACATATCAACCTCTGGTAGAAAGATCACATGATTGCGAGCAGAGGGCTGATAGTTGATAGCAGAGTGTAGCTTGATGAGGCGCATGACCCATGGAGCATAGAATTTCAGACCAAAAAGGTCAGATCCAGATGCAGCCAGTTGCCGGAGGAAGAAATCTTGTGCATTGAAGCTGATGCCATTGAGGATGTAAAAGACCAATGTCTTCATGGCTCCTTCAAGTTTTGCAGCTGATGAATGCCCTTTGATAGGCCATAGAGTCCGCCTTATGATGTGATATATTGTGCGCGGCAGATACTCAAGGTCATCAACAAAGAACTCCTTTGGGTATTCAGCGTCATGTGGCAATGGCTTCATCATGCTCAACATCTGGCTCATGTTGGGTTCTGGCTTATGGAAGATGCTTTCCAGTGCATTGCGGTGGTGTTGACAACCAGGTTTGTACAGTTCTCCGGGAGTGGATAACCCTGTAAGCTCAATGATGTTAAGAGCTTTGGCTTCATGATGAACATTTCCTGTCATCCACTCGAGAACCCATGTTTTTGTATCCCTGTTGTAGCTGCGAATGTGGAGGGTAGCATAGAATTGAAGCAGAAGTTCCTCATTCCAATGTTCTTTGTCTGTCACAAAGCTGAGCAGACCTGCATCACGAAAGCAGTCAAGTGCTTCTTCTAAGCATGGCAGTCCTGCAATGGCTTCAGTGTCAAGGCGCATATGAGGGAAAATGCGCCCTTGATCATATAGAACGCAGGAGTAATAGCTTCGCTGCTGATGACTCCAGAAACGCTCAGATGATATTCTTGGCCTTGTGTAGGGGTTCTTTGCGCTGTCAAAGAAGGTGTTGTGGCTTTTGAAGCCATTTGCATTGAAGGACCCTGTAGAAGTGGCAGTACCTGGGAACTTTGGCAGTCTTGGCTTTGGTTTCTGGACCTGAGGCCTATGCTCAATGTGATAATCAAACTAAGGACCAGAGACATGAGGTGGAGGGACCAGAACGGGCCATCTGACAGTGATTAGCTGGCCATGGCTGTATGCTTGCTCAATTGTATGGGGCCTTGGTGGCGGAACAGGAGCAGTGGCAATAATAGTGGCTTCAGGCTGCACATCAGAAGCTGCAGGAGCAGTTGGAGCATTGGCTTCTGGCATATTGGTTGGTGCAGGCTCCACACTAGCTTCAGTCATGACAACGTCATTGGCTTCATTTGTGTTGGTGGGGGCAGCCTGAAGATTTTCAACCTCCACTTGATGAGCTGGAGGGTCTGGCACTGGCACGTTCACTTCAGGAACACTTCTTCAGTAATGGGGGAGTGGGGACACGTCCTTCTTCTTGTTCGTCATCGGCTAATGCAGCCGGATTGTCTTCACCAGCTTTGTCTTCAAACACTGAGATATTCATAGTTGGAGTGGCATCTGGGAACACTTGACGTGCAACAGATTGGTGGTGCTCTTCTCCTTCTGGAACACTCGGAAGAGGGGCTTGAGGCCTTGGTCCTTTGCGAAGCCTTTGTAATACAGGCGACGCCTTTGGAGATGGAGTTGGCTGGGCCTCATCCTCTTCAACTTGCACAGGTGGTGTGACTTGTTGTTGTTGGGGAGTACTGGGGGAGTCTTGTTGTTGTGGGTGATCAGCCCATGATGCATCCTGAGCAATTGGCGTCAGAGGACGACCAATGCTGATGATTTCGCTGTTCGTGAGAACAGGCGATGATACCAAGTTGTGCTCGATCTGAGGAAGAACGTCATCATCTTCAACATTGTCATGGTGACCAATGTCTTCAGTAGTGATGGGATCAACTGCTGGAATGACTTCAGCTTCATAAGCCTCTGTGGAAGTAGGCTCATAAACAATCATCCGTCGTTCTTGGTGTTCAGATGCAGGGCGAACCACTGAGATAGGTTCAACAACTAAGGGCTCTGTGGGAGCAGCTTGATTCTTCTTGATCTTGCGCTTCTTCTTGGAGGGAGCGGCATCAGAGGCTTCTGAGGTTTTCCTTTTTCTGGCTTCAGCCTCTGCAGCCCTCGTCTTCTTCTGTTCTGAAGCAGTTGACATGGCCTTTGGCTTCGAGCCAGTCATACTGCTTGGGAAGACTATGCGAGGTTCATCCTGCCTCGAAGGTGCAGGTTGGACAGTTGATAGCTTCTTCTTCTTTGCAGCCATCCTGGGGTCGATGCCAGGACGACCAAGAGCCTTGCACTTCTCAGCCTCATTGTAGGCTAGTACACACTTGTCATCCAGATTCTTCATGCGCTCTCGAGAGCCTCGAGCTTCTTCACGCTTCTTGTGAAAGGCTTCTTTGAGCTCGTGCAGCATGATCTTGAAGTTTTTGACATCTTGCACGCTGAGCGTGGCCACATGCTTCTTGAACTGAGCCTTTTCATAGTCGATCTTGTGCTTCAGTTCGACGATGCTCTGAGAAATAGCTAGCTCAGAAGCAATGGCGCCATTGAAGGAGACGCTGAGGCCAATGGGAAGTTGCAAATCATCAAAGCTGAGATTTCGTGTGTCAAACCACTCATCAATGAAGTTATGGATGATTGCCATGTCAAAGAGTGGAAAATTATTGAAGATCTCTGCTTCTTCCTTGCTCTTGATCAGTTGCTCAAGAGCATCATCTGCAAGATCGTCATTGCTGGACAGATCAATGTGCTCTTCACGCAGAATGGCAGCAGGAGTCAATGTCTGATCAGTATTCTTGACGATTTTCTTTTTCTTCTTTGTCTTCTTGGAGATGCGTGAAAGATCTTCAGACTGCACACTGTCTTCAGGAGGTGCAGTGGCCAGTGGCTTCGCACGTGAAGCTTTTGGAGGTGCAGCTGATTGTGAAGCCTTAGTCTTCTTTGGCTTCTGCGGCCTTGGAGGAGGAGCTGGGGCTTCATCAGTGTCAGCATCATTATCAGAATGATCCACTCTGGCACCTTGGACCAAGATGTATGTGATGAGGCCATCAAGGTTTGAAAAGGGGCCGATGACATTGGGTTCTGCATCACGTGAGCCGTCAGCACGGGGAGCAGAGGGACCAGGGTTGAAGTCTAATCCCAATGACTTCTTGTTTTCCTTGGCCGATGCCTTTGCGTGCTGGAAGTTGCGCTTGAAGAGATTATCGTCACGACACCAGAGCAATGATGATGGGTCGGCATTTTCAGGCTGAGGTCCACGGACCATACAAGGATAGAAATCCTGTGCAATAGCTTCAGCTCTGTTCTTGGGTGGAAGGCCTCGATAGAGAATATCACCCCAAGGACTTTTGATAGCATTCTTCTCAGCATATTCCTGGGTCACGAACTTGTACTTGAACCATTGTTCAGCCCAATATCGTCGAATCCATTGGATTCGTGTCTTGCGCTGATTATAATCCTCTTCAGGATCTGTCTTGTAAATTTCTGCGAGGTCATCAGGCAATCTTTTGATGTTCCCCCTCGACGCTGTCTGCCACCCTTCCTTACTGATTTCTCTGCAGCCATGAACTTCAAACTGAATGGCTTCAATACGTTCAAAGGCTTCAAGGGCTTTCGCTTGCTGGACAAACAGGAACTGGCTTCAGGAGAGTTAATGTGTTGCTGTAAGAATTCTGCAAACGAATGCAGACTATGAGAACCAAGGGATTCTCCCACGGACATGTACCTGTGACAGCATTAGAGATGCGAGGGAAGGGGAAGAGGTCATATGCATTCTCAGAAGATTTGAAGATAAATCAGTTTGAAGACATTGACCTCATGATGCGAAGACATTCACTTATATGTTGAGAGTTGGTTCCAGATTTGTACGAATCCGTGAATAAGTACAAGTGAGGAATCTAACTAGATATGAAGCTTAAGTGAATATACTAGGCAGTATGAGATGCAGACAGAATAGATCTAACATTGTATAGGCAGAAACCAATTTTGGTAAATAGGATGAATCATTGAGGATCAAAAAGATGGTAAAAATAGAGTTATATTTACCACACGAAGAACTGCTAGATGGGATGAATAGGAGACCGAGCAGTTCAATCCACCGTGCCCTAACTTGGCGACGGAGGACACCTACGGCGGCGGCGGAGAGGACGATGTCCGCGGCCGGCGTGAGGACGGCGTCGGAGAAGTCGCGGCAGCTAAGCGCTTCGTCGCCGGCGTCGTCGCGAGCTAGCGGTGGCGCTAGGGTTTTGACGAGGTGGAGAGGTGGAAGAAGGTTTTTTTGACCGCAGGGGACACGTATTTATAAGAAGGTGTGCGACATAGTGCAATTATGCAGGTGCCCCTGCCTGTTCACATCTGAGGGACACGTGGCAAGCATGCAACATACTCAGAGTTGTCCCACGTTCCCACGCCCGCCAAGTTTGTCGGATGGTTGTTCCGGCTTCTCCGGATTTCAACAATAATGATGAATCATTTAAAAAGACTTGATGTTTGTCTCTGTGTCTTCTGCTGACAAGGATGCAGAGAAGACATTCGACAGTTTCAATAGAATGCATATGATTTGGACAGATAGAGTTTGAGATAGAAAGCATAGAGAGATTAGGGTCCGATCACATTCACTTAGTTCAAAAGATTCAACAAGGAAGACATAGCTATAAGTGAATGCTGTAGAGGACAGAATACTAGTATATATATATCAGAAAGCAATCAAATCAACATAGTGAAGTAAATCATGAAGATAAGTTGAAATTGAAGACAAACCAAATGCGAAGACATTGCAACAATAACGCCATGAGTGAAACACTTCAAACCAAGAAATTTGGTGGTGGCGTTACCCACCGTATAGGAAGTATTAGACCCAGACACGGCGCACAATTATCGTGGCGCTCCGAAGTCAAATTCCACGTTAATGTATTCACACTCAGAATGTAAGTCTTCATTGATTGAAGATATACTTTACTTCGTGTGTTGCACATCTAAGTCATCAACATGCATAAGTGTTAGGATGTGTGCCTGATCACAGGACATTTGAGGATTCCAAGATATTTAGCTCACACCGTAACTTGCAAAACCTTTTCTCATCCAAGGGCTTTGTGAAGATATCTGCCAGTTGCTCTTCAGTGTTGACGTGAATGATGTCAATATCTTTCTTCATGACATGATCTCTGAGAAAGTGATGACGAATTTCAATGTGCTTTGTCTTCGAGTGCTGGACTGGATTGTTGGCAATCTTGATGGCGCTTTCGTTGTCGCAGAAGAGAGGTACTTGTTTCAGATTGATGCCATAGTCCTTGAGAGTTTGCTTCATCCACAGAAGCTGAGCGCAGCAAGATCCAGCAGCAATGTATTCAGATTCAGCAGTTGAGAGTGATACACAGTTTTGCTTCTTTGAAGACCAACAGACAAGTGATCGTCCCAGAAAGTGACATGTGCCTGATGTAGACTTGCGATCCACCTTGTCTCCAGCATAATCAGCATCCGAGAATCCAACCAGATCAAATCTTGAGCCCTTTGGATACCATAATCCGAGTGTTGGGGTGTAAGCCAAATATCTAAGAATTCGCTTCACAGCTAAGTGATGCGATTCCTTTGGTGCCGCTTGGAATCGAGCACACATGCAAACACTAAGCATAATATCTGGCCTAGATGCACATAGGTAAAGTAAAGAACCAATCATGGAGCGGTATACCTTTTGATCGAACTCTTTACCATTGTCGTCGGGACCAAGATGGTGTTTGGCTGGCATTGGCGTCGTGTAACCTTTGCAATCTTGCATTCCAAACTTCTTCAGACAGTCTTTGAGATATTTTTCTTGAGATATGAAGATGCCATTCCTTTGCTGACGAATTTGAAGACCAAGGAAGAACTTCAGCTCACCCATCATGGACATCTGATATTGCTCTTGCATCATGTATCCAAACTCATCACTATACTTCTGGTTGGTGCAGCCGAAGATAATGTCATCCACATATATTTGGCACACAAACAGTTCACCATCATATGTCTTCGTGAAGAGTGTGGGATCGAGGGATCCAGGTTTGAAGCCTTTGCTCTTCAGGAAGTCTTTGATCGTATCATACCAAGCGCGAGGAGCTTGTTTGAGGCCATACAGTGCTTTGTTTAGCTTGTACACCATATCAGGATGTTTTGGATCTTCAAAGCCAGGTGGTTGAGCAACGTACACTTCTTCTTCAATCTTGCCGTTGAGGAATGCACTCTTCACATCCATTTGATATAGTAAGATGTTGTGGTGGTTAGCATAGGCTAGCAGTATGCGAATAGCTTCAAGCCTAGCCACAGGAGCAAATGTTTCATCGAAGTCAATTCCTTCAACTTGAGTATATCCTTGAGCCACAAGACGTGCTTTGTTTCTGACGACTTGACCATGCTCATCTTGCTTGTTTCGATATATCCATTTTGTGCCAATAATGTTATGCTTGCGAGGGTCAGGGCGCTTGACAAGTTCCCAAACATTATTCAGCTTGAACTGTTGAAGTTCTTCTTGCATGGCTTGAATCCATTCAGGTTCCATAAAGGCTTCAGCAACTTTCTTGGGTTCTGATATTGACACAAATGAAAAATGCCCACAGAAATTTGCTAACTGTGTTGCTCTTGAGCGAGTAAGTGGACCAGGTGCATTGATGCTATCAATTATCTTCTCAATTTGTACTTCATTTGCAACACGAGGATGAACTGGACGAAGACCTTGCTCTTGCTGATCATTGTCATCATTGGAGGATTGTCTTCGGTCTGAGCATTGTCTTCAGGTTGGTTTGGTGCAGAAATGATAAGTTCCTCTTCAGGCTGTGCTTCAGAAGGCATGATTTCACCAGTTCCCATCAGCTTGATAGATTCGCTGGACGGAGCTTCATCTAGTGTACTTGGCAGGAGCTCTCTTTGTGAACCATTGGTTTCATCAAATCGCACGTCCACAGTTTCAACGATTTTGTAGTGATAGAGGTTGAAGACTCTGTAAGAGTGCGAGTCCTTTCCATAACCGAGCATGAAGCCTTCGTGAGCTTTGGTGCAAATTTTGACTTGTGATGGGGATCCTTGATCCAGCACCTAGCACCAAAGACTCTGAAGTAGCTGACATTTGGCTTCTTGCCAGTAAGGAGCTCATAGGATGTTTTGCCAGAAGCTTATGGATGTAAACACGGTTGATGATGTGACATGCTGTATCAATAGCTTCAGGCCAGAACTTTCTTGGTGTCTTGTACTCGTCGAGCATTGTTCGAGCCATCTCAATGAGGGTTCTGTTCTTGCGCTCTACAATGCCATTTTGCTGAGGTGTGTATGGAGCAGAAAACTCATGAGTGATTCCCATTGTATCCAGATAAAGATCAAGCCCGGTGTTCTTGAATTCAGTGCCGTTATCACTTCTGATATGCTTGATCTTGACGCCATAAGGATTATCATAGCTTAGATCAAGGTTAGAAACACAGTATGACAGGTAAGCGATTCATATGTGAAATACATAGTAAGTCATTTTATCATGCATCCCTTAATGTGTTTTAGGTCCCCAGCAATAGTATCGGACGCCTTTGATTGCTGGCTGGAGACCATTATTCTGCAAAAGAGAGTTAATTCTTCTTCACCACCCACATCTTCAGGGGTGGCTTAGAAGCAATGAGTCTAAGTGCAGCATCTGAGAACTTTCGGCTTTGGAAGCCCTAGCAAATAGCCTTGCAGGAGATGAATGATACTCATATGAATAAGCAGAAAAGTTCTTAGTTCTATGAACATAGCGGTTTGAGGACACACGCTCATATTCATAAGTCTGAGTATGATTTCCCTGCAAAACATTGGCGTTAGGGTGACTCAGGTGAGTCCTGTATCTATGAAGCCTTTGGACCATATGACGCCTTAGGTCTGGGGTTTGTCTTCTTCCCTGGTGGTGTCATGATGACATTCACTGGAAGATTCTCAAGACAGCTTTTGGGAACCCAGATCTTCTTCATAGGTGGTCCATTCCTGCAGTTAGTACCAATATACCTGGCAAACACTTCACCATTCTGATTTTTGAACAGTTTATAGTTTGCATCAAAGGATTCATCAATGATAATAGGATTAGCACAGGTAAAGCCAGATAAGGTGGATGGATCCACTGAAGGTTCCTTTGCAGCAACCCATGTGGTTTTGGGATACTGCTCAGGCTTCCAGTAGGAACCATCAACATTCATTTTCCTCTCGAACCCAACACCCTCTTTCCTAGGGTTTCGGTTCAGAATCTGCTTTTTGAGGACATCGCAAAGTGTCTGATGTCCTTTCAGACTTTTATACATCCCTGTTTCAAGCAATGTCTTCAACCTAGCATTTTCATCAGCAATAGTAGTGGTATCCTCAGCAGAGGGGTTAGTTACCACATCAGTAGTTGAAGACAATGCAACAGTAGCAGCAGTGGAACATTCAGCAACAGAGGTAGCGTTATCACGCTCAATGCATTTTAGACATGGTGGTTCAAATCCATCCTGAGCGGAACTGATCTGTTGAGCGCGAAGTGACTCATTCTCTTTTTGAAGATCTTCATGAGCCGCTTTCAATTTCTCAAGCTCTTGCTTCCTTTGAAGATAATCATAGGAGAGCTTTTCATAAGTGGTTGAGAGCGTCTCATGAAGACTTTCAAGTTCTTGGTACTTAGCATGAAGATTTTTTATGTCTTCAACTAAGGACTGTGAACGTGTCATTTCCGCGTCCAACAGGTCATCGCTTTTGTCTAACAGTTTTTGAGTATGTTCCATAGCCTTTTGTTGTTCAGTTGCAATTTTAGCAAGTGTTTTGTAGCTGGGTTTGGATTCACAATCAGAGTCATCTTCACTTGATGTTTGAAAGTAAGCATCACGTGATTTTACCTTGGCACCACGTGCCATGAAGCAGTAGGTGGGAGCAGGATCGTCCTTGTCATCAGCTTCAGCATTGGTGTGGAAGTCATTGTCTTCAGTGTTGAAGATGGACTTGGCAACATAGGCTGTGGCAAGAGCCAGACTTGCAACGCCAGGGTCAGACTCTTCTTCAGACTTCACCTCCGCCTCCTCAGAAGTAGACTCCTCCTCTGAATCCATTTCTTGCCAACAAAAGCACGAGCCTTGCCAGATGAGCTCTTCTTATGAGATGAAGACCTTGATGAGGACTTAGAAGAAGACTTTGAAGATTTCTTCTTCTTCTTGTCATCAGAATCATATTCCTTGCTCTTCTTCTTCTTCTTCTCATTGTCCCACTGTGGACACTCAGAGATATAGTGTCCAGGTTTCTTGCACTTGTGACATGTTCTCTTCTTGTTGTCATGAGTGGAAGCTTCATCATTTCTTGAGCTAGATCGTGAAGACTTTCTGAAGCCCTTCTTCTTGGTGAACTTCTGGAACTTCTTCACAAGCATGGCAAGTTCCTTTCCAATGTCTTCAGGATCGTCAGAACCGCAGTCTGATTCTTCTTCAGATGAGGAAACAACTTTTGCCTTCAAAGCGCGAGTTCGGCCATAATTGGGACCATAGATATCTCTTTTCTCAGAAAGCTGGAACTCATGTGTGTTGAGCCTCTCAAGTATATCAGACGGATCGAGTGTCTTGAAGTCAGGGCGTTCTTGTATCATGAGGGCAAGGGTGTCAAAGGAGCTGTCAAGTGATCTCAGTAGTGTCTTGACGATTTCATGCTTGGTAATCTCAGTGGCGCCGAGAGCCTGAAGCTCATTTGTGATGTCGGTGAGGCGATCAAACGTGAGCTGGACATTTTCATTGTCGTTTCTCTTGAAGCGGTTGAAGAGGTTGCGAAGAACACTGATCCTTTGGTCTCTCTGGTTGAGACGCCTTCGTTGACCTTGGATAGCCAGTCCCAGACTAGCTTTGACGTTTCCAGAGCACTCACACGGCCATACTGTCCTTTGGTCAGATGACCACAGATGATGTTCTTTGCAGTAGAGTCCAGTTGAATGAACTTCTTGACATCAGTAGGGGTGACACCTTCACCAGTTTTGGGAACGCCGTTCTTGACGACATACCAGAGGTCGACATCAATGGCTTCAAGATGCATGCACATCTTATTCTTCCAGTAGGGATATTCAGTTCCATCGAACACGGGGCAAGCAGCGGAGACTTTGATTATCCCTGCAGTCGACATAGCTAAACTCCAGGTGGTTAAACCGAATCACACAGAACAAGGGAGTACCTTGCTCTGATACCAATTGAAAGTGCTAGTTATCGACTAGAGGGGGGTGAATAGGCGATTTTTATCAAAGTCTTCAAAACGTGGAAGTTTCAAAGACAAACAATAGAAATGACCTAATTGATATGCAGCGGAAGATAAACTACAACAAGCAAGCCATAGTCAAGTATGCAATAATGTGAAAGTACAAAGACTAATAGCAGCTAGGTAGTAAGGACTAGGATGGAAGATAGTATGAAGCCAATCAACGATAGTAGTCAAGCAATGAAGTCAAACAGGTACGACAAATAGGCAATGACTTCACGAAGACAAACTCAAAGTAAAGGGAGGAGAGGATAGAACCAGTCACTTGTTGAAGACACAGGATTTGTTGGACCAGTTCCAGTTGCTGTGACAACTGTACGTCTGGTTAGGGAGGCTGAGATTCAACTCAGAAGACCGCGTCTTCACCTTATTCCCCTTGAGCTAAGGACACACAGTCCTCGCCCAATCACTCTGGTAAGTCTTCAAGGTAGACTTCCGAACCTTCACAGACTTCGTTCACCGGCGATCCACAATGACTCTTGGATGCTCAGAACGCGACGCCTAACCGGCTGGAGGATACACAGTCCTCAAGTGTAATAAGTCTTCAGGTCACACAGACAGAAAGACTTCAGTGATGCCTAACACTCTTTGGCTCTGGGTGTTTGGGCTTTGTCCTCGCAAGGATTTCTCTCTCTCAAAGGCTTCGAGGTGGGTTGCTCTCAAACGACAAAAGCCGTAAACTAACTCTGAGCAGCCACCAATTTATGGTGTAGGGGGTGGGCTATTTATAGCCACAAGGCAACCCGACCTGATATGTCCGAAATGACCCTGGGTCACTAAGGAACTGACACGTGTTCCAACGGTCAGATTTCAAACACACACGGCAACTTTACTTGGGCTACAAGCAAAGCTGACTCATCCAGCTCTGGATAAGATTTGCTCTCATTGTCTTCGCTCGAAGACATAGGATTTGGGTTGAGCATCACTTCAGTCATTCTGACTTTGTTCACTTGGACCCCACTTAACAGTACGGTGGTTCCTATGACTCAACAAAGAAGAAAAGGAAACAACGAAACAACACAGTCTTCGCGCTCCATAGTCTTCACTCAATGTCTTCTCATGTCATAGTCTTCAATGTGAATATCTTCACATACCACCATTGTCGTCAATGTCTTCATACATTTTTAGGGGTCATCTCCGGTAGGTAAACCGAATCAATGAGGGACACTACCTGCGTTATCCTGCAATTCTCACAAACGCATTAGTCCCTCAACCAACTTTGTCGTCAATACTCCAAAACCAACTAGGGGTGGCACTAGATGCACTTACAATCTCCCCCTTTTTGGTGATTGATGACAAACTGGTTGAAGTTTTCAACGGGAATGAAGTATGTGAAATTGTAAAGGATAGGGTATTGTCTTCATAAGTGGCAAGGGCTCCCCCTGAAGATGTGCATATAAGTAATTTGCTTTTGGAATGCAAATGCACATGGCAGGTTGTACTTGTGGAGATCCTCTTCAACTTATGAAGATAATTCATCATGCATGAAATGATATAACTAAGAGAATGACATGCATAATGAAAAATGGACGTCTGCAGAATGATCTAAGTGCGGAAGTTATCATCGCACATGGAAAAGCAAATAAGTAGCAGACGACCATCGAGTTTAAGTGTTACAACTCAAAGAACGAAATGTATCAAAAGCAAGAGTTGTAAACACTAGGCAAAATATAAAGCAACCGCCCATATGAACCCGCTTGAAGACTATCAAACTCATATGCTTCTCCCCCTTTTGTCAGTAATGACCAAAAAGGTTTGAAGACATAGAGCATCTACTCGTCCTCATGAGGAGTAGGTGAAGCAGCAGGGTTGTCGTTGTTGTTTGGCGGTGCAGACGAACTTGGTGCAGTGTCGATGCGTGCAGAAGTAGGGGGTGGTGAAGTAGCATCGTCTTCATCATCGATCACTTTGGCATTCACAGTTGCCGCGGAGGAAGAATAGTCAGAGTCTTCAAGGGATGGAGTTCGACGTAGGACAGCATTCCGTGGAGGAGTGGAGTCAAACTTGAATCTTTCAGTGAAGCCATCGTCTTGAAGATCTGCTTCAGCACTGAGCAGTGTCAAACTCTTCCATGATCGCCGACAGGTTTCGTGAGTGACAAATGCATTCTTGGTGGCAAGATTTCGAATGCGATTTACGTCCACCAAGAGGCTTTGCATCTGTCGCTTGAGCCAAAAGTGATGCTTGTCTTGTTTCTGATGCAGTGCCACAAGAAGTTCTCGGTCATTTAGGACCCGAGAGCGCTTCTTAGGCCTTTGGGCAATTGTGCTCTCAGTAGCTTCAGTTGGCGCACGATGAGGCAGACGAGTGTTTCCAGCCATTGGATAGACACGAGTTACTGCTTGGACTCCTTCCATAGGCTGAGTGAAGCTTTGGTGTTCAGCATTTTGAAGACAAAGAGGCTTCTTGGCAGGCTCAGGGTATATGGCTTCAACTGACATATCAACCTCTGGTAGAAAGATCACATGATTGCGAGCAGAGGGCTGATAGTTGATAGCAGAGTGTAGCTTGATGAGGCGCATGACCCATGGAGCATAGAATTTCAGGCCAAAAAGGTCAGATCCAGATGCAGCCAGTTGCCGGAGGAAGAATCTTGTGCATTGAAGCTGATGCCATTGAGGATGTAAAAGACCAATGTCTTCATGGCTCCTTCAAGTTTTGCAGCTGATGAATGCCCTTTGATAGGCCATAGAGTCCGCCTGATGATGTGATATATTGTGCGAGGCAGATACTCAAGGTCATCAACAAAGAACTCCTTTGGGTATTCAGCGTCATGTGGCAAGGCTTCATCATGCTCAACATCTGGCTCATGTTGGGTTCTGGCTTATGGAAGATGCTCTCCAGTGCATTGCGGTGGTGTTGACAACCAGGTTCGTACAGCTCTCCGGGAGTGGATAACCCTGTAAGCTCAATGATGTCAAGAGCTTTGGCTTCATGATGAACATTTCCTGTCATCCACTCGAGAACCCATGTCTTTGTATCCCTGTTGTAGCCGCGAATGTGGAGGGTAGCATAGAATTGAAGCAAAAGTTCCTCATTCCAATGTTCTTTGTCTGTCACAAAGCTGAGCAGACCTGCATCACGAAAGCAGTCAAGTGCTTCTTCTAAGCATGGCAGTCCTGCAATGGCTTCAGTGTCGAGGTGCATATGAGGAAAAATGCGCCCTCGATCATATAGAACGTAGGAGTAATAGCTTCGCTGCTGATGACTCCAGAAACGATCAGATGATATTCTTGGCCTTGTGTAGGGGTTCTTTGCGCTGTCAAAGAAGGTGTTGTGGCTTTTGAAACCATTTGCATTGAAGGACCCTGTAGAAGTGGCAGTACCTGGGAACTTTGGCAGTCTTGGCTTTGGTTTCTGGACCTGAGGCCTATGCTCAATGTGATAATCAAACTGAGGACCAGAGACATGAGGCGGAGGGACCAGAACGGGTCATCTGACAGTGATTAGCTGGCCATGGCTGTATGCTTGCTCAATTGTATGGGGCCTTGGTGGCGGAACAGGAGCAGTTGGAGCATTGGCTTCTGGCATATTGGTTGGTGCAGGCTCCACACTAGCTTCAGTCATGACAACGTCATGGGCTTCATTTGTGTTGGTGGGGGCAGCCTCAAGATTTTCAACCTCCACTTGATGAGCTGGAGGGTCTGGCACTGGCACGTTCACTTCAGGAACAACTTCTTCAGTAATGGGGGGAGTGGGGACACGTCCTTCTTCTTGTTCGTCATCGGCTGATGCAGCCAGATTTTCTTCAGCAGCTTTGGCTTCAAACACTGAGATATTCACAGTTGGAGTGGCATCTGGAAACACTTGACGTGCAACAGATTGGTGGTGCTCTTCTCCTTCTGGAACACTCACAAGAGGGGCTTGAGGCCTTGGTCCTTTGCGAAGCCTTTGTAATACAGGCGACGCCTTTGGAGATGGAGTTGGTTGGGCCTCATCCTCTTCAACTTGCATAGGTGGTGTGACTTGTTGTAATTGGGGAGTACCGGGGGAGTCTTGTTGTTGTGGGTGATCAGCCCATGATGCATCCTGAGCAATTGGCGTCAGAGGACGACCAATGCTGATGATTTCGCTGTTCGTGAGAACAGGCGATGATACCAAGTTGTGCTCGATTTGAGGAAGAACGTCATCATCTTCAACATTGTCATGGTGACCAATGTCTTCAGCAGCGATGGGATCAACTGCTGGAATGTCTTCAGCTTCATAAGCCTCTGTGGAAGCAGGCTCATGAACAATCATCCGTCGTTCTTGGTGTTCAGATGCAGGGCGAACCACTGAGATAGGTTCAACAACTAAGGGCTCTGCGGGAGCAGCCCGACTCTTCTTGATCTTGCGCTTCTTCTTGGAGGGAGCAGCATCAGAGGCTTCTGAGGTTTTCCTTTTTCTAGCTTCAGCCTCTGCAGCCCTCGTCTTCTTCTGTTCTGAAGCGGTTGACATGGCCTTTGGCTTCGAGCCAGTCATGCTGCATGGGAAGACTATGCGAGGTTCATCCTGCCTCGAAGGTGCAGGTTGGACAGTTGATAGCTTCTTCTTCTTTGCAGCCATCCTGGGGTCGATGCCAGGACGACCAAGAGCCTTGCGCTTCTCAGCCTCATTGTAGGCTAGCACACACTTGTCAGCCAGATTCTTCATGCGCTCTCGAGAGCCTTGAGCTTCTTCACGCTTCTTGTGAAAGGCTTCTTTGAGCTCGTGCAACATGATCTTGAAGTTTTTGACATCTTGCACGCTGAGCATGGCCACATGCTTCTTGAACTGAGCCTTTTCATAGTCAATCTTGTGCTTCAGTTCGATGATGCGCTGAGCAATAGCTAGCTCAGAAGCAATAGCGCCATTGAAGGAGATGCTAAGGCCAATGGGAAGTTGCAAATCATCAAAGCTGAGATTTGGTGTGTCAAACCACTCATCAATGAAGTGATGGATGATTGCCACATCAAAGAGAGGCAAATTATTGAATATCTCTGCTTCTTCCTTGCTCTTGATCAGTTGCTCAAGAGCATCATCTGCAAGATCGTCATCGCTGGACAGATCAATGTGCTCTTCACGCAGAATGGCAGCAGGAGTCAATGTCTGATCAGTATTCTTGACGATTTTCTTTTTCTTCTCCGTCTTCTTGGAGATGCGTGATAGATCTTCAGACTGCACACTGTCTTCAGGAGGTGCAGTGGCCAGTGGCTTCGCACGTGAAGCTTTGGAGGTGCAGCTGATTGTAAAGCCCTAGTTTTCTTTGGTTTCTGCGGCCTTGGAGGAGGAGCTGGGGCTTCATCAGTATCAGCATCATTATCAGAATGATCTACTCTGGCACCTTGGACCAAGATGTATGTGATGAGGCCATCAAGGTTTGAAAAGGGGCCGATGACATTGGGTTCTGCATCACGTGAGCCGTCAGCACGGGGAGCAGAGGGACCAGGGTTGAAGTCTAATCCCAATGACTTCTTGTTTTCCTTGGCCGATGCCTTTGCGTGCTGGAAGTTGCGCTTGAAGAGATTATCGTCACGACACCAGAGCAATGATGATGGGTCGGCATTTTCAGGCTGAGGTCCACGGACCATACAAGGATAGAAATCCTGTGCAATAGCTTCAGCTCTGTTCTTGGGTGGAAGGCCTCGATAGAGAATATCACCCCAAGGACTTTTGATAGCATTCTTCTCAGCATATTCCTGGGTCACGAACTTGTACTTGAACCATTGTTCAGCCCAATATCGTCGAATCCATTGGATTCGGGTCTTGCGCTGATTATAATCCTCTTCAGGATCTGTCTTGTAAATTTCTGCGAGGTCATCAGGCAAATCTTTTGATGTTCCCCCTCGACGCTGTCTGCCACCCTTCCTTACTGATTTCTCTGCAGCCATGAACTTCAAACTGAATGGCTTCAATACGTTCAAAGGCTTCAAGGGCTTTCGCTTGCTGGACAAACAGGAACTAGCTTCAGGAGAGTTAATGTGTTGCTGTAGGAATTCTGCAAACGAATGCAGACTATGAGAACCAAGGGATTCTCCCACGGACATGTACCTGTGACAGCATTAGAGATGCGAGGGAAGGGGAAGAGGTCATATGCATTCTCAGAAGATTTGAAGATAAATCAGTTTGAAGACATTGACCTCATGATGCGAAGACATTCACTTATATGTTGAGAGTTGGTTCCAGATTTGTACGAATCCGTGAATAAGTACAAGTGAGGAATCTAACTAGATATGAAGCTTAAGTGAATATACTAGGCAGTATGAGATGCAGACAGAATAGATCTAACATTGTATAGGTAGAAACCAATTTTGGTAAATAGGATGAATCATTTAGGATAAAAAAGATGGTAAAAATAGATTTATATTTACCACATGAAGAACTGCTAGATGGGATGCATAGGAGACGAGCAGTTCAATCCACCGTGCCCTAACTTGGCGACGGAGGACACCTACGGCGGCGGCGGAGAGGACGATGTGCGCGGCCGGCATGAGGACGGCGTAGGAGAAGTCGCGGCAGCTAAGCGCTTCATCGCCGGTGTCGTCGCGAGCTAGCGGTGGCGCTAGGGTTTTGACGAGGTGGAGAGGTGGAAGAAGGTTTTCTTGACCACAGGGGACACATATTTATCAGAAGGTGTGCGGCATAGCACAATTACGCAGGTGCCCCTGCCTGTTCACATCTGAGGGACACCTGGCAAGCATGCAACATACTCAGAGTTGTCCCACGTTCCCACGCCCGCCAAGTTTGTCGGATGGTTGTTCTGGCTTCTCCGGATTTCAACAATAATGATGAATCATTTAAAAAGACTTGATGTTTGTCTCTGTGTCTTATGCTGACAAGGATGCAGAGAAAACATTCGACAGTTTCAATAGAATGCATATGATTTGTATAGATAGATTTTGAGATAGTAAGCATAGAGAGATTAGGGTCCGATAACATTCACTTAGTTCAAAAGATTCAACAAGGAAGACATAGCTATAAGTGAATGCTGTAGAGGACAGAATACTAGTATATATATATATATATATATATATATATATATATATATATATATATATATATATATATATATATATATATATATATATATGAGAAAGCAATCAACACGACATAGTGAAGTAAATCATGAAGATAAGTTGAAAGTTGAAGACAAACCAAATGCGAAGATATTGCAACAATAACGCCAAGAGTGAAACACTTCAAACCAAGAAATTTGGTGGTGGCATTACCCATCGTATAGGAAGTATTAGACCCAGACACGGCGCACAATTATCGTGGCGCTCCGAAGTCAAATTCCACGTTAATGTATTCACACTTAGAATGTAAGTCTTCATTGATTGAAGATATACTTTACTTCGTGTGTTGCACATCTAAGTCATCAACATGCATAAGTGTTAGGATGTGTGCCTGATCACAGGACATTTGAGGATTCCAAGATATTTAGCTCACACCGTAACTTGCAAAACCTTTTCTCATCCAGGGGCTTTGTGAAGATATCTGCCAGTTGCTCTTCAGTGTTGACGTGAATGATGTCAATATATTTCTTCATGACATGATCTCTGAGAAAGTGATGACGAATTTCAATGTGCTTTGTCTTCGAGTGCTGGACTGGATTGTTGGCAATCTTGATGGCGCTTTCGTTGTCGCAGAAGAGAGGTACTTGTTTCAGATTGATGCCATAGTCCTTGAGAGTTTGCTTCATCCATAGAAGCTGAGCGCAGCAAGATCCAGCAGCAATGTATTCAGATTCAGCAGTTGAGAGTGATACACAGTTTTGCTTCTTTGAAGACCAACAGACAAGTGATCGTCCCAGAAAGTGACATGTGCCTGATGTAGACTTGCGATCCAACCTTGTCTCCAGCATAATCAGCATCCGAGAATCCAACCAGATCAAATCTTGAGCCCTTTGGATACCATAATCCGAGTGTTGGGGTGTAAGCCAAATATCTAAGAATTCGCTTCACAGCTAAGTGATGCGATTCCTTTGGTGCCGCTTGGAATCGAGCACACATGCAAACACTAAGCATAATATCTGGCCTAGATGCACATAGGTAAAGTAAGGAACCAATCATGGAGCGGTATACCTTTTGATCGAACTCTTTACCATTGTCGTCGGGACCAAGATGGTGTTTGGCTGGCATTGGCGTCGTGTAACCTTTGCAATCTTGCATTCCAAACTTCTTCAGACAGTCTTTGAGATATTTTTCTTGAGATATGAAGATGCCATTCCTTTGCTGACGAATTTGAAGACCAAGGAAGAACTTCAGCTCACCCATCATGGACATCTGATATTGCTCTTGCATCATGTATCCAAACTCATCACTATACTTCTGGTTGGTGCAGCCGAAGATAATGTCATCCACATATATTTGGCACACAAACAGTTCACCATCATATGTCTTCGTGAAGAGTGTGGGATCGAGGGATCCAGGTTTGAAGCCTTTGCTCTTCAGGAAGTCTTTGATCGTATCATACCAAGCGCGAGGAGCTTGTTTGAGGCCATACAGTGCTTTGTTTAGCTTGTACACCATATCAGGATGTTTTGGATCTTCAAAGCCAGGTGGTTGAGCAACGTACACTTCTTCTTCAATCTTGCCGTTGAGGAATGCACTCTTCACATCCATTTGATATAGTAAGATGTTGTGGTGGTTAGCATAGGCTAGCAGTATGCGAATAGCTTCAAGCCTAGCCACAGGAGCAAATGTTTCATCGAAGTCAATTCCTTCAACTTGAGTATATCCTTGAGCCACAAGACGTGCTTTGTTTCTGACGACTTGACCATGCTCATCTTGCTTGTTTCGATATATCCATTTTGTGCCAATAATGTTATGCTTGCGAGGGTCAGGACGCTTAACAAGTTCCCAAACATTATTCAGCTTCAATTGTTGAAGTTCTTCTTGCATGGCTTGAATCCATTCAGGTTCCATAAAGGCTTCAACAACTTTCTTGGGTTCTGATATTGACACAAATGAAAAATGCCCACAGAAATTTGCTAACTGTGTTGCTCTTGAGCGAGTAAGTGGACCAGGCGCATTGATGCTATCAATTATCTTCTCAATTTGTACTTCATTAGCAACACGAGGATGAACTGGACGAAGACCTTGCTCTTGCTGATCATTGTCATTATTGGATAATTGTCTTCGGTCTGAGCATTGTCTTCAGGTTGGTTTGGTGCAGAAATGATAAGTTCCTCTTTAGGCTGTGCTTCAAAGGGCATGATTTCACCTGTTCCCATCAGCTTGATTGATTCGCTGGACGGAGCTTCATCAAGTGTACTTGGCAGGAGCTCTCTTTGTGAACCATTGGTTTCATCAAATCGCACATCCACAGTTTCAACGATTTTGTAGTGATAGAGGTTGAAGACTCTGTAAGAGTGCGAGTCCTTTCCATAACCGAGCATGAAGCCTTCGTGAGCTTTGGGTGCAAATTTTGACTTGTGATGGGGATCCTTGATCCAGCACCTAGCACCAAAGACTCTGAAGTAGTTGACATTTGGCTTCTTGCCAGTAAGGAGCTCATAGGATGTTTTGCTCAAAAGCTTGTGGATGTAAACACGGTTGATGATGTGACATGCTGTATAAATAGCTTCAGGCCAGAACTTTCTTGGTGTCTTGTACTCGTCGAGCATTGTTCGAGCCATCTCAATGAGGGTTCTGTTCTTGCGCTCTACAATGCCATTTTGTTGAGGTCTGTATGGAGCAGAAAACTCATGAGTGATTCCCATTGTATCCAGATAAAGATCAAGCCCGGTGTTCTTGAATTCAGTGCCGTTATCACTTCTGATATGCTTGATCTTGACGCCATAAGGATTATCATAGCTTAGATCAAGGTTAGAACACACAGTATGACAGGTAAGCGATTCATATGTGAAATACATAGTAAGTCATTTTATCATGCATCCCTTAATGTGTTTTTGGTCCCCAGCAATAGTATTGGACGCCTTTGATTGCCGGCTGGAGACCATCTTCTGCAAAAGAGAGTTAATTCTTCTTCACCACCCACATCTTCAGGGGTGGCTTAGAAGCAATGAGTCTAAGTGCAGCATCTGAGAACTTTGGCTTTGAAGCCCTAGCAAATAGGCTTGCAGGAGATGAATGATACTCATATGAATAAGCATAAAAATTCTTAGTTCTATGAACATAGCGGTTTGAGGACACACGCTCATATTCATAAGTCTGAGTATGATTTCCCTGCAAAACATTGGTGTTAGGGTGACTCAGGTGAGTCCTGTATGAAGCCTTTGGACCATATGACGCCATAGGTCTGGGGTTTGTCTTCTTCCCTGGTGGTGTCATGATGAAATTCACTGGAAGATTCTCAAGACAGCTTTTGGGAACCTAGATCTTCTTCATAGCTGGTCCATTCCTGCAGTTAGTACCAATATACCTAGCAAACACTTCACCATTCTGATTTTTGAATAGTTTATAGTTTGCATCAAAGGATTCATCAATGATAATAGGATTAGCACAGGTAAATCCAGATAAGGTGGATGGATCCACTGAAGGTTCCTTTGCAGCAACCCATGTGGTTTTGGGATACTGCTCAGGCTTCCAGTAGGAACCATCAGCATTCATTTTCCTCTCGAACCCAACACCCTCTTTCCTAGGGTTTCGGTTCAGAATCTGCTTTTTGAGGACATCGCAAAGTGTCTGATGTCCTTTCAGACTTTTATACATCCCTGTTTCAAGCAATGTCTTCAACCTAGCATTTTCATCAGCAATAGAAGTGGTATCCTCCATAGAGGGGTTAGCTACCACATCAGTAGTTGGAGACAATGCAACAACAGCAGCAGTGGAACATTCAGCAACAGAGGTAGCGTTATCACGCTCAATGCATTTTAGACATGGTGGTTCAAATCCATCCTGAGCGAAACTGATCTGTTGAGTGCAAAATGACTCATTCTCTTTTTGAAGATCTTCATGAGTCGCTTTCAATTTCTCAAGCTCTTGCTTCCTTTGAAGATAATCATAGGAGAGCTTTTCATAAGTGGTTGAGAGCATCTCATGAAGACTTTCAAGTTCTTGGTACTTAGCATGAAGATTTTTTATGTCTTCAACTAAGGACTGTGAACGTGTCATTTCCGCGTCCAACAGGTCATCGCTTTTGTCTAACAGTTTTTGAGTATGTTCCATAGCCCTTTGTTGTTCAGTAGCAATTTTAGCAAGTGTTTTGTAGCTGGGTTTGGATTCATAATCAAAGTCATCTTCACTTGATGTTTGAAAGTAAGCATCACGTGATTTTACCTTGGCACCACGTGCCATGAAGCAGTAGGTGGGAGCAGGATCGTCCATGTCATCAGCTTCAGCGTTGGTGTGAAAGTCATTGTCTTCAGTGTTGAAGATGGACTTGGCAACATAGGCTGTGGCAAGAGCCAGACTTGCAACGCCAGGGTCGGACTCTTCTTTAGACTCCACCTCCGCCTCCTCAGAAGTAGACTCCTCCTCTGAATCCATTTCTTTGCCAACAAAAGCACGAGCCTTGCCAGATGAGCTCTTCTTATGTGATGAAGACCTTGATGAGGACTTAGAAGAAGACTTTGAAGATTTCTTCTTCTTCTTGTCATCAGAATCATATTCCTTGCTCTTCTTCTTCTTCTTCTCATTGTCCCACTATGGACACTCAGAGATATAGTGTCCATGTTTCTTGCACTTGTGACATGTTCTCTTCTTGTTGTCATGAGTGGAAGCTTCATCATTTCTTGAGCTAGATCGTGAAGACTTTCTGAAGCCCTTCTTCTTGGTGAACTTCTGGAACTTCTTCACAAGAATGGCAAGTTCCTTTCCAATGTCTTCAGGATCGTCAGAACCGCAGTCTGATTCTTCTTCAGATGAGGAAACAACTTTTGCCTTCAAAGCGCGAGTTCGGCCATAATTGGGACCATAGATATCTCTTTTCTTAGAAAGCTGGAACTCATGTGTGTTGAGCCTCTCGAGTATATCAGACGGATCGAGTGTCTTGAAGTCAGGGCGTTCTTGTATCATGAGGGCAAGGGTGTCAAAGGAGCTGTCAAGTGATCCCAGTAGTGTCTTGACGATTTCATGCTTGGTAATCTCAGTGGCGCCGAGAGCCTGAAGCTCATTTGTGATGTCGGTGAGGCGATCAAACGTGAGCTGGACATTTTCATTGTTGTTTCTCTTGAAGCGGTTGAAGAGGTTGCGAAGAACACTGATCCATTGGTCTCTTTGTGTAGAGACGCCTTCGTTGACCTTGGATAGCCAGTCCCAGACTAGTTTTGACGTTTCCAGAGCACTCACATGGCCATACTGTCCTTTGGTCAGATGACCACAGATGATGTTCTTTGCAGTGGAGTCCAGTTGAATGAACTTCTTGACATTAGTAGGGGTGACACCTTCTCCAGTTTTGGGAACGCCGTTCTTGACGACATACCAGAGGTCGACATCAATGGCTTCAAGATGCATGCGCATCTTATTCTTCCAGTAGGGATATTCGGTTCCATCGATCACGAGACAAGCAGTGGAGACTTTGATTATCCCTGCAGTCGACATAGCTAAACTCCAGGTGGTTAAACCGAATCACACAGAACAAGGGAGTATCTTGCTCTGATACCAATTGAAAGTGCTAGTTATCGACTAGAGGGGGGGGAGGGTGAATAGGCGATTTTTGTCAAAGTCTTCTAAACGTGGAAGTTTCGAAGACAAACAATAGAAATGACCTAATTGATATGCAGCGGAAGATAAACTACAACAAGCAAGCCATAGTCAAGTATGCAATAAAGTGAAAGTACAAAGACTAATAGCAGCTTGGTAGTAAGGATCGGGATGGAAGATAATATGAAGCCAATCAATGATAGCAGTCAAGCAATGAAGTCAAAAAGGTATGACAAACAGGCAATGACTTCACGAAGACAAACTTAAGGTAAGGGGAGTTAGAGGATAGAACCTGTCACTTGTTAAAGACACATGATTTGTTGGACCAGTTCCAGTTGCTGTGACAACTGTACATCTGGTTAGGGAGGCTGACATTCAACTCAGAAGACCGCGTCTTCACCTTATTCCCCTTGAGCTAAGGACACACAGTCCTCACCAATCACTCTGGTAAGTCTTCATAGTAGACTTCCGAACCTTCACAGACTATGTTCACCGGCGGTCCACAATGACTCTTGGATGTTCAGAACACGACGCCTAACCGGCTGGAGGATACATAGTCCTCAAGTGTAATAAGTCTTCAGGTCACACAGACATAAAGACTTCAGTGATGCCTAACACTCTTTGGCTCTGGGTGTTTTGGGCTTTGTCCTCGCAAGGATTTCTCTCTCTCAAAGGCTTCGAGGTGGGTTGCTCTCAAACAACAAAAGCCGTAAACTAACTCTGAGCAGCCACCAATTTATGGTGTAGGGGGTGGGCTATTTATAGCCACAAGGCAACCTGGCCTGATATTTCCGAAATGACCCTGGGTCACTAAGGAACTCACACGTGTTCCAACGGTCAGATTTCAAACAAACACGACAACTTTACTTGGGCTACAAGCAAAGCTGACTCATCCAGCTCTGGATAAGATGTGCTCACATTGTCTTCACTCGAAGACATAGGATTTGGGTTGAGCATCACTTCAGTCATTCTGACTTTGTTCACTTGGACCCCACTTAACAGTACGGTGGTTCGTACGACTCAACAAAGAAGAAAAGGAAACAATGAAACAACACAGTCTTCGCGCTCCATAGTCTTCACTCATTGTCTTCTCATGTCATAGTCTTCAATGTGAATATCTTCACATACCACCATTGTCGTCAATGTCTTCATACATTTTTAGGGGTCATCTCCGGTAGGTAAACCGAATCAATGAGGGACACTACCTGCGTTATCCTGCAATTCTCACAAACGCATTAGTCCCTCAACCAACTTTGTCGTCAATACTCCAAAACCAACTAGGGGTGGCACTAGATGCACTTACATCAAGGTCTCTGCTGGGTGTCCTACCTTCGATGGAACGGACTACCCCTACTAGAAGAATAAGATGCGAATGCATCTTGAGGCAATTGATAACAATCTCTGGTATGTTGTGGAAAATGGTGTTCCTTCAGTCACACCTTCCCTGAATGCTGCTGATGTGAAGAGATTCAAGCAACTCGATTCTCAAGCGAAGAACATCATATGTGTCCATCTGAGCAAAGGGCAATATGGTAGAGTGAGTGCTTTGGAAACTGCTAAGCTTATCTGGGATAGGCTCTTCAAAGTAAATGAAGGAGTCTCAACTCAAGGTGACTCTCGTGTTGACGTTCTTCGCAATCTCTTCAGCTGCTTCAAAAGACTCGACAATGAAAATGTTCAGCAAACCTTCGATCGCCTCACTGATATCTCAAATGAGCTTCAAGCACTTGGCGCCACTAACATCACCGACCATGAGGTGGTGAAGAAATTGCTGAGATCACTCGATTCCTCATTTGACACTCTGGCACTGATGATTCAAGAGCGAGCTGATTACAAGTCACTTGATCCCGCTGATATCCTTGAGAGGCTAAACACTCATGAGTTCCAGCTTGCTGAGAAGAGAGATCTCTATGGTTGAAGCTGTGGCAAACCACGTGCTCTGAAGGCCAAGGCAGTCTCTGAGTCTGAAGAAGAGGACTCTATTAGCGGCCTTGGTGATCCTGAAGAACTGAGCCAGGAACTAGCACTGCTCATGAAGAAATTTCAGAAGTTCTCAAGACGTGGTCGCTTTGGAAAATCCTCAAGGAGCAACGCTTCCTCATCTAGTGACTATAAGAAGAGGCTATGCCACAAATGCAAGAAACCTGGTCACTACATTCAAGATTGTCCTCAGTGGGACAAGGAATTAAAGAAAAAGAAATACAAGGATTACAGTTCTGATGATGCCAAGAAGAAGAAGAAATCTTCGAAGTCTTCATCATCAAAATCCTCAAAACCTTCATCTCATAAGAAGAGCAGCTCCAAGAAAGCTCGGGCATTCATTGGCAAGGAAATGGATTCTGAGGGTGAATATGAGGATCATGAGGAAGAGGAGGCATCCGAGGAGTCTGAGTCCGGTGTGGCAAGCCTAGCTCTCGCTACTGCATTCGTCAGCAAGTCTATCTTCAACTCTGAAGAGAATGGCTTCACCAACAAGACTGACGAAGACAATGATGACAATGCTCCCACCTATTGCTTCATGGCCAAGGGTGTCAAGGTAACTAAATACCCCTCCTCTGAATATAGTGTGGATGAATCTGATGAAAACCTCAAGCCCAGCTATTCTAAACTTGCTAAGATTGCCGTGAAACAACAAAAGGCTATTGAAAAGCTTCAAAACATGCTAGAAAAAAGTGATGATATGTTGGGTGAAGAAATGGATCGCACTAAAGACCTAACTGAAAATCTTCAGAGACTTCAGTCTAAGTTTGACAACCTTCAAAGTCATCATAACACTCTATTATCTGATCACGAGAAGCTTTCTTATGAATTTCTTCAAAGAAAGCAAGATCTTGAGAAGCTAAGAGTGAGTTATGAAAATCTTCAGAAGGAGCACGATTCATTACTTGCTCAACAAATCAGCGCTACTCAGGAAGAATTTGTTCCTCCATGTCTGAAATGCATTGAACGTGAATCTGCTAATTCATCACCTGAATGTTCAAATGCTTCTAATGTTACAAATTCTTCGCCTGTCTTTGCTATCACTAATTCCTCATCTGAGGACATTGCAAGTACCACTAAAGATGCAGGGCTGAAGGAATTGTACACAACATGAATGTACAAAAGCCTCAAAGGGCATCAGATTCTTTGTGATGTGCTTAAAAAGCAGATCCTCAACAGGAACCCTAGGAAAGAGGGTATTGCCTTTGAGAGGAAACTCAATGCTGATAGAACATATTGGAAGCCTGAGCAGTACCCCAAAACCTCATGGGTTGCTGCAAAGGGACCTCCAGTTGATCCATCCAATTTATCTGGCTTTACATGTGAATCTCCTCATTCTTCTGATGAGTCATTTGACTCCAACTATAAACTGTTCAAAAATCAGAATGGTGAAGTATTTGCTAGATATGTTGGCACTAACTGCAGGAACGGTTCCCCTATGAAGAAAATCTGGGTTCCCAAAATTTATCTTGAAAGTCTTCAGGTGAATGTCCTCATGACACCACCTGTGAAGAATAGGAATCCCAGATCAAATTCTTCATATGGACCAAATTCAGCATATGGATCAAATTCCTCAACTGGATCAAAATCCTCACATGATCATCATCGTGCTAACCTCTCTGTTTCGCAGGGTAGAGCTAATGGCTATGAATATGAGCATTATTCTTCAAATCATTATGTTCATAAGTCCTCGAAGAATTTCTCTGCTTATTCATATGCTTACCCTTACCCCTCTCATGTGAAACGAAGCGGACTGGCTTCTATGCTACCTTTCTCATATGGTGCTTGCAGAGTGATGAATTCTTTGCCACCCCTTCAGATGTGGGTGGTGATGAAAAAGAACTAATCTCTTATGCAGGGTCAGGTCTCCAGACGTGCTCAAAACGTCTGAAGAATTTGCTAGAGACCTGAATATGCCTGAAAGGACGCATGTAATCATGAAGAAATGAATTTTCATTTCTCACGTCCTCATACTGATTTATCCGTGCTATTGCTTGATGAAATTTATCTGATGATATTGATGCCATATTGTTCACTAATGAAGTATATGAGTTCGTAAGTTGCACTAATTCATTGCAGGATGATCAACCCAAAGCTAATGAGTGGGTCCTCGATAGTGGATGTATGAATCACATGACTGGTGACAAGAATCTACTGATGGATACTCCCTTATCACCGTCACATCTGAAGCATATCATCTTCGCTAAAAAAGGCAAAAGTCAAGTATTGGATCTAGGTAAGGTTGTGATCTCAAAGGATCGACACATGGACAAAGTCATGCTTGTCGAGTCCTTAGGATACAACCTCATGTCTATCTCAATGCTTTGTGATCTCGATATGGTTGTTGTCTTTGGAAAATATCGTTGTGTTGTGATCATGGAAGCTGACCATTCCAAAGATTTCAAAGGCTTTAGGAGAGGAGACTTGTATATTGTTGATTTCTCTACAGGACCACAACCAGCCGTATGCTTGGCAAAAGCCTCAGAAGGCTGGCTATGCCATCGACGACTTGGTCATACTGGCATGAGGAATCTGCACACGCTTGCAAAGAAGAAGCATGTCATTGGCATTGAGAATGTCAAATTCCTCAAGGATCACCTATGCGGAGCTTGTGAAGCTGGAAAGATGACAAAGGCCAAGCATCCAACAAAGACTATCATGACTACCACTCGAACATTTGAATTGCTTCACATGGATCTTTTTGGTCCTAATCATTATTCTGCAATTCTAAATGAGGCAACTCAATATGGCTTTGTTATTGTTGATGATTATTCTCGTTACACATGGGTGCACATTGTCACTTACAAACATGAGGCGCAGGAAGTCTTCAAACGATTTTCCTCGAGGGCTTCAACCAACTTTGGTGTGAAGATCAAGCACATCAGAAGTGACAATGGGACCGAGTTCAAGTATTCCGGTCTTGATGGCTATCTTGATGAACTTGGTATTACTCTGTCACAGCCCTAGATTAATGCTTGTAGTTAGTGGCATTGCATCCATGCATCTTGTCCATTTTCTGAAAGTTGAACTGAGGAAATTGGAAAGCCTCAAGACATTTAAATAAAAGAAGGGCAAAAACCATAAAATCTCATTCATTGTTTCCAAAATGCTCTTCTTAAATGTTTGATATTTTTGGCAAGGATTCTGGCCCAAACCAAAAATACTGCACATTTTTAAGGACTTAATTTAGGGACTTTGAATTTAAATCATTAGCTATTTGAATTTGAATTATATTCATATAATTAGAATATAATTTCAAATACCCCTGAGATATTTTATGAGCTTTTGGAAAAGTCCATCTAGCAAAATAAAAATATTCAGTGGAGTTTTTGGCATTGTTTGAATTGTTTTGAATTCAAAACAGTGGCAAATGATTAAATAAAAAAACAAAAAATAGAAAACAATAAAAGAATAGAAACTTACCTGTAAGTTACCTGGCTTACCTGTGCGGCCCAGCACTGCAGCTGGCCGGCCCAGGAGCTGGCCCAGCCCACCACCGCTGCCAGTCACCACCAACCTCTCGCCAGAAGGACGAGAGGCGCATGGCCGCCGCGCGCAGGCACGCGCCCGAGCCACCTCCTGCTTCCGCCGACGTTGGGGGCTGGCTGGAGACGCCACGCAACCCCCCCGACCCCCTCTGGCCTGTCCACTCCTCCTCTCCCCTCCTTTGTCTCTCTCGCACGCAGCCACCGAACGCCATCGCCACCGCGCTCGCTGCCACCGTGGCCACCGGCCACCCCACGCCTTGCCTACGCGCCAAGAAGCTCTGCCTCGTCCCCCCTCTTCCTCCTCGACGAGCCACGCATCTCCGGAAGCAGTGGAGCCTCGCCATCGAGCTCGACCCCGCCGCCTCTGCACCGAGATCGCCGGCGACCGTACACCGTCCCCGATGCCTCCCCGAGCCGTCTGAGCTTCTCTGCGTGACCGCTGTGAGCTTCCGCACCGAATCCCCCTCTTCCCCGCCTTGATTTCTTATTGTAGCCGTCGCCCCCTTGAAGACTGAACCGCGCCGCCACACGAACTCGTCGCCGACGAGGCTCCGGTGACCAAATGGTCTCATGCGTATCTCCGTTGGGCTCGTGAGCTTTCGTAGACCCCGTAGGTGCAAACGGCTGGTCCTCCCGCAGGCCGTAGCACCAAAACCGCGAGCACCCGAACTCCGTCCGCCGCCGATTTGGTCGCCGCTGTCGATCCCGACCACCGCAACTCCTACCACCGCCACCAATGGATGCGCCTCGCTCCTAGGAACCCATAGGTGCAACCCGCGCATCGAATGGTGCCCTGTAGAGCATTTCCGAGCCGCCCCGCCATCTCTGTCGTCGCCGGCGGGCTGACCGTGTTGACCGGCGAGGTTTGACCCTGGCTAACCAGAGGTTTGACCCCTCTCTCACTGACATGCGGGCCCCACCCAGCTAACTAAGTAGTTAGGGCTAATCCTATCTAGGTTAGTTAGGTAATTTACTGACCAGTGGGCCCAGGCCCTAATTAACCTAGGTTAGTGCTAACGTAACACTAACTAACTCTGTTAGTTAGTTGCTACACTGACATGTGGGCCCCAGCCGTCAGGTTTGACCTGGGCTGGCGCCTTTGACCTGATGACGTCACCTCAACGTCATGCTGACGTAGTTAATTATTTTCTGGATTTATTCTTATACAGGAAATTCCAGAAAATATCCAAAACTTCTAAAATTCATAGAAATTCAACCGTAACTTGAAATGAAATAAATTATATATGAAAAATGATCAGAAAAATCCAATCTATCAATCTATACCATTTTCATGCATGTTAGAACAACTTATGGGTGCTGTTTAGGACAAATCATATACTGACATTTAAACCTTCACATATGGAGTTTGAATTTGAACCTAAGGTTCAAACCAACTTCATTTAACCTGCTGCTAGTTGCATTATCCCAACACACTCATTTTGCCATGTCATGATCATGCATCATATTGTGCATTGCATTGATTGTGTTTCCTTCTGTGTTGCCAGAACTTGCCCCCTCTCGATAGACGTGGTTCCGATGATGAGTTTGATGACACCGATGAAGAGCTATATTATCTTCAGAAGTGCCAGGCAAGCAAAACCCCCTTGTTCATTCCGATAAAATCCCACTCTCTCGCTCCTGCTCTCTTTTACTGCATTAGGACAACAACGATTCATCTGTTACTTGCTGCGGTAGCTGAACCCCTTTATCCTTTGCATGACCTGTCATTGCCACAGTAAATAGATGAAACCCACTAGCATGAGTAGGAGTTGTTTGAGCCCTGTTCTGCCTACTCATTCATGCTTGTTTGTCATGCCTGCTACTGCTTAGCTGATTCATCGGGGATGAATCAGAGGTGTGTGAACATGTCCTACTGCTGAGAGCTAAGTGTGTGAACACGATTTGGTAAAGGTAGCGGTGAGAGGCCATGTAGGAGTACATGGTGGGTTGTCTCATTGCAGCCATCCTCAGGAACTGAGTTCTGTGTTTGTGATCCATGACCAGTTACTACCACGCATTGGAATGCTTAAGTGCCCCTCTCGACTTATTAATCAACTCGATCTCTGTCCAGGAGTTGCAACTAGTCTCTGGTGTTTGTAGGTAGTGCTATTAGTCTACCAAGTGGCACCCGGTACAGGTGGGCTTGGGACAGACTAGGCACAGTGGCCCGGTGTACCAAGTGGCACCCGGATGGTGGGCTTGGGAACCCTGCACACATCGTTTGGGGCCGTGAGTGACACCCCGGCTGGATCTCCTTGCGGATGGAACCCGAATAGGCGATAAACCTGGATGAGAGACTTGTGTGGTTAGTCAGGTCGTGGCCAACACCCTCGCTGGGCTTCCGCTTGAAGGTTGCCGAGTACATGTCGTGCAAACGGCGGTAAGTGGTGAGAGCGTGTGTGAAGAAGTACACCCCTGCAGGGTTAATATGATCTATTCGAATAGCCGTGTCCGCGGTAAAGGACTTCTGGGTTGCCTGTACAGTTCATAGACAAATGAAAGTGGATACTCTAAAATACGCAAGATAAGCGTGAGTGCTATGGATGGCGTTCTCGTAGGGAGACGGGAGCGGATCCATAGTGGTGTATTGATATGGTGAATATGTGGACTCGTGTGCGCCACCTCAAAAGAGTTACTTGCAGTCGTAGTTCAGGATAGCCACCGAGTCAAAGCTGGCTTGCTGCAGTTAAACCCCACCATCCCCTTTGTTGATAATGATGCATATGTAGTTAGTTCTGATGTAAGTCTTGCTAGGTACATTTGTACTCACGTTGCCTATTTATGTTTTTGCAGAGAGACTTCAGTCTCGCTAGTAGTTCCGCTTGGACTTCGACGTTTAGCTTGTTACCTCAGCTACGATCTTGTGCCCTCGGCAGGATCTGGTAGATAGTCAGGCTTTTCAGCCTTTTTCATTTATAGATGTCTGTACCCAGACATGTTAAGCTTCCGCTTGTGCTTTGACTTGTATGCTCTGAATGTTGGGTCATGAGACCCATGTTTGTAATATCTTGCTCCTCGGAGCCTATTGAATATAATACTTGAGTTGTAGAGTCATGTTGTGATGCCATGTTGTATTTGCACATATCGAGCATATTGTGTGTATGTTATTGAAATGCTTGGTATGTGTGGGATCTGACTATCTAGTTGTTTATCCTTAGTAGCCTCTCTTACCGGGAAATGTCTCCTAGTGCTTCCACTGAGCCATGGTAGCTTGCTACTGCTCCGGAACACTTAGGCTGGCCGACATGTGTCCTTCTTTGTTCTTGTGTCTGTCCCTTCGGGGAAATGTCACGCGGTGTCTACCGGAGTCCTGTTAGCCTGCTACAGCACGGTTTACCGGAGTCCTGCTAGCCCAGTTGCTACAGCCTGGATTCACTCGCTGATGACCGACACGTTCGTTGTTGGGTCATGTATGTCTGTCCCTGTAAGTTAATGCCACTTTGGGTTCACGACTAGCCATGTCAGCCCGGGTTCTTTGTCATATGGATGCTAGCGGCACTATCATATACGTGAGCCAAAAGGCGCAAACGGTCCCGGGCCAGGTAAGGTGGCACCCGTGGGAATACCGTGCGTGAGGCCGCAAAGTGATATGATGTGTTACATGCTAGATCGGTGTGACTTAGGATCGGGGTCCTGACATACTCATGAGTTATCTGCTCCTTATACTCCTCAGCAGAATGGCGTCGTGGAGCGCAAGAACATGACCCTTGTTGAGATGGCTCGCACTATGCTTGATGAATACAAAACACCTCGTCGTTTCTGGATTGATGCAATTGATACTGCATGCCACATCATCAACAGGGTATATCTTCACAAATTCTTCAAGAAAACTGCTTATGAACTCCTCACTGACAAAAAGCCCAATGTGAGTTATTTCAAAGTCTTCGATGCTAAATGTTGGATTAGAGATCCTCATCACACTTCCAAATTCTCACCGAAAACACATGAAGGTTTTATGCTTGGTTATGGAAAGGAATCGCACACCTACAGAGTCTTCAACAGCGTTCTTCACAAAGTTGTTGAAACTCTAAATGTGCGGTTTGATGAAACTAATGGCTCGCAAAGAGAGCACCTACCTTCTGTGATAGATGAACCAACACCTGAGGATTCTATCAAGTTCAAGGCTACTGAGGATGTCATTCCCACCGAAGAATCTGCTGAAGAATTCATTCCAGATCGTGATGAATGCCGAGCTGGCGCTCCTGAAGAAAATGATGCTGAGGAAAATGCTCCTGAAGGGAATGCGGATCAAATTCCTTGAAGACAACCCACTCATCCTCGCATTGCTAACGAAGTGCAAATCGAGAAGATCATTGATGACATTGAAGCACCAGGTCCTCTCACATGCTCAAAATCTTCACATTTATCTAAATTTTATGGGCACTTTGCTTTTGTCTCTATCTCAGAGCCCACTAAGGTAGATGAAGCATTTCTGGAACCTGAGTGGATTCAGGCTATGCAAGAAGAATTACACCAGTTCCAGCTCAACAACGTCTGGGAACTGGTCAAACGTCCAGATCCTCGCAAGCACAACATCATTGACACAAAATGGATCTACCGCAACAAGCAAGATGAAAATGTCCTTGTGCTAAAGAATAAGGCACGGCTTGTATCTCAAGGCTACACAGAGGTTGAAGGAATTGATTTTGATGAAACTTTTGCACCTGTTGCTAGACTTGAGGCTATTCGCATATTACTTGCTTATGCTAACCATCATAATATCACCTTATATCAAATGGATGTGAAAAGTGCATTCCTCAATGGTAAGCTTGAGGAAGAAGTATATGTTGCTCAACCCCCAGGTTTTGAAGATCCAAAGAATCCTGACAAAGTCTTCAGACTCAACAAGGCCCTGTATGGCCTCAAGCAAGCCCCTTGGGCGTGGTATGATACTTTGAAGGAATTCCTCATGAAGAAAGGCTTCAAACCCGGTTCACTCGATCCAACTCTTTTCACTAAATCTTATGATGATGAATTGTTTGTGTGCCAAATATATGTTGATGATCTTATCTTTGGCTGTACTGATCAATGTTATAGTGATAAATTTGCCTATATGATGATTGAAGAATATCAAATGTCTCTGATGGGAGAGTTGAAATTCTTCTTAGGTCTTTAAATTCCTCAACAACGTAATAGCATATTCATATCTCAGGAGAAATACCTCGAAGATGTATTGAGGAAATTTGGCATGCAAGATTGCAAAGGGGCAAAATTCCAATGCCCACAAATGGCCATCTATGCACTGATGAAAATGGTAAAGACTTCGATCAAAAGGTATACCGCTCCATGATTGGCTCTTTATTGTACCTATGTGCATCTAGGCCAGAAATTATGCTTAGTGTTTGTATGTGTGCCCGATTTCAAGCTACACCGAAGGAATCACACCATAAGGCTGTGAAGCATATTCTTCGATATCTAGCTCACACACCAACACTTGGATTATGGTATCCCAAGGGCTCTTCGTTTGATCTCATTGGATATTCATACTCTGACTATGCTAGCGATCATGTGGACCGCAAGTCAACGTCAGGCACATGCCATTTCCTCGGATGATCTTTGGTCTGTTGGTCCTCGAAGAAACAGAACTATGTATCACTCTCAACTGCAGAAGCCGAGTATATTGCTGCTGGATCATGCTGTGCTCAATTACTTTGGATGAAGCAAACACTCAAGGACTATGGCATCAACGTGAAGAATGTGCCTCTCTACTGCAACAATGAGAGTGCTATCAAGATTGCTCATAACCCAGTTCAGCACTCGAAGAAAAAGCACATCCAGATTCGTCATCATTTTCTTCGTGATCATGTGTTGAAGGGCGACATCTCCATCAACAACGCAAGCACTAAAGATCGGCTGGCCAATATATTCACTAAGCCCTTGGATGAGAAGAGATTTAGCAAGTTGCGGTGTGAGCTAAATATCCTAGAATCTGCGAATGTTCTCTGAAATGGACACACATCCTAACACTTATGCTGACTTGATGACTTAGATGCGCAACACACAAAGTAACATTTTTCTTCAATCAATGAAGACTAACCCTCTAAGTGTGAAGAAATTAATGAAGAAATTGATTCTCAGAGCCCTACGACAATTGTACGCGGTGTCTGAAATCAGCTTTCTTATACGGTGGGTCACGCCACCAACCAAAGTTGAAAATCTTCAATTTGAGTTTTTCTTTGTTTTTGAAATTCCTCAGTTTTTCAAATTCTTCAACTTTGCAATGTCTTCACTATTTCTATCGTTTTTCTTCATTTGAATATATATATATATATGTATATATATATATATATATATATATATATATATATGAGTTTATGTCCTCTACAACATTCACTTATGGCTAATTCTTCAACCTGATGTTTCTGCTAAGTGAATGTGATCGGACCCTTCCCCCTCTATGCTAAACTCAACCTAGTCTATTCACAAATTCTTCATGTGCGTTCTATTTGAAACTCGTTCAAAATCTTCACTATTTTCGGCGTTCTGGGAACGGGGGTCCCCAGAATTGCCTGCCTACGGCCTGCGGCGTGGATCAAGGGGCGGCCCAGCACGGCCCATCTTTATCAGCACGAGCTCAAGACCCTTGCGAGGGGCCAAGCCTCGCGGGGCGGACGACAGGAAGCTTCCTCAAGCACGGCCTCGTCAGGCTGGCTCGTGAGGAGGCAGAGAGATCAAGGCGGGACACCTCACGAGGTGCCCATGACGCAAGCCATGACGACCAAGGGCGCCAGGCGGGCGCCAGCCCGCGCAGTGTCCTCCTTTCCTCTTTGGTGCAAAGGGGGCAAGCACAGGAGAGAGCATCAAGCAAAGGCATCCATTTAGGTGCAACAAGAACAAGACCGTCGCAACGGCAGGAAGGAAGTCATCGTGGAGCCCAGGAAGGCGTCATCGTCAGAGCCTTTGACAGGCAAGGACCAGCTTTAGTCAGGATAAGTGTACTAGATGTTCCCCTTCAAAATGGCCAATTGTTGGCGCCCTTCCCGCTCAATATTTGGGAAGAGGCCCAGGGCCTTTTGCCTATAAATAGGACTAGCCACCCCCAGGGTAGAGGAGGCTGAAGATCAACCAGAGAGAGAGAGAGAGAAGCGACTGAACTCACCCAAGCAGTTCATCACACCAGCTCAAGAACAGACCCTCGCGAGGCTGTTCTTCCTTGTATTGTTCATCACCATCCCAAGAGGCAATCCACCACACCACACACTGGAGTAGGGTATTACACCACAATGGTGTCCTGAACCAGTATAAACCCTGTGTCTCTTGTGTTGTTCCTTTTGTAGCTTAGATCATAGCGAGGCGGTGAGGTACTGGTAGGTAGTGGGCGAAATCTCCACGTGCACCCCAGTGTTCGAATCTAGAGGGTCTGCCGGAACCCGAAATCCGACATTTGGCGCGCCACGTAGGGGTGCGCCGGAATTCGTCTTCCGCCGCCCTGTTCTTCACCGACCATCGCGTCCATGTCGAACGCTCATTGGGCCCGCGCCGAGCGCCGAGCCGCTCTCGCTTCCCGCGTCGCCCCGACGGCCCCCGTAGGTGGCCACCCCCGCCGTTCCCCGTCGCCTGCCGTCAACGCCGCCACCGGCTCGGCGGGGAACGAGCAGCAAGCATCGTCCCAGCATCCGTCCATGAGGCGAGACGGCCGCACTGCTACTCCCTCACTCGCCCCAGCTGGTTCTTTGTCCCGCGCACCCCGCGCGACCATGGAGGCTCGAGCTGCGCTCATCGCGGCAAACGAGCTCCTGCGCTACCGGCCGGTCGACGACGTCTACGAAGAGTGGCTCGACCGCGTTGCCGAGCTCGTCCGCGCCGCAGGGGGCTCCCCCGCGCCATCCTTCTCGTTGCACCGCGCCCCGCCCTATGTGGGAAATGAAGCTCCATGGGCGCCTTAGCCACCTTCCCCTCCAGAAGGCGCCCTGGACCCAACGCGCGTGGCCCCTGGGTGGAACCCACTCCGTCCGGCGCCAGCGCAGCAAGAGCAGAGCTGCCAAGAGGTCCCTCGCCCCCAAGAAGCTGCCCGAGTACTCCCTGCTCCAGCCCGTCGCGACCACACTCCTGTTCCAGCATGCCAAGACCCCGCGCTGCTCCCAGCCGCAGCGCATAGGGACCCGCAAGACCGAGCTCTTCGTCACCAAAGGCCTCCCATGGCCATAGCAGGCTGCCGCGCCTTCACCACCGAGCTGTGCAGCGTCGCGTGGCCCTGCAAGTTCAAGCCAGACCTGCCTCCTCGCTACGACGGCACGGCCGACCCTGCGGAGTTCCTCCAGCTCTACGAGCTAGGCATCAAAGCCGCCAACGGGGACGAGAAGGTCATGGAGAACTGGTTTCCCATGGCACTCAAGGACGGGGCCCGCACCTGGCTCCTGAACCTGGCTCCTGGCACGATCTCCTCCTAGGACGAGATGCGCACCCGTTTCATCGCCAACTTCCAAGGTACTC
Organism: Triticum aestivum; assembly: GCF_018294505.1. Classification (NCBI taxonomy): domain Eukaryota; kingdom Viridiplantae; phylum Streptophyta; class Magnoliopsida; order Poales; family Poaceae; genus Triticum; species Triticum aestivum. The sequence continues at coordinate 653,209,675 of NC_057813.1, forward strand.
GCGACCGGCCACCCGCCCTGAGCGACATGCGCCGCATCAAGCATCAACCAGGGGAGACCCTGCAGAAGTACATCCAGCGCTTCAACAACGCACGTCTCAAGATTCCCAAGGTAACCGAGGAGGCCATCATCTCAGCCTTCTCCGACGGTGTGCGTGACGTCAAGATGAAGGAGGAGCTGGCGATGCATGAAGATCTATGCACTTCCTTGGAGCTGTTCAACTTGGCGACCAAGTGCGCCAGGGCTGAGGAAGGGCGCCTTTCCCTCCTTGAGCTGCCAGCCGCAGACCCAGAAGAGAAGAAGTACAAGGCCAAGGACGTGAAGTGCAAGGGGGCTGCCGTGCTTGCGGCAGAGCCAGACACCAAGCGGGGCAGAGATCAGCCCGAGTCTTTCAAAGGCAGCCGGTACCATGTGTACCACGACCTCCACACCCACAACACCAATGAATGTCAAGAGCTCCGAGCCGTGCAAGAAGGGAGGATCGGACGATGCCCCGACCGCAACGATCGGGGCTATGGACGAGGAGGAGGAAGGAACGCAGGACGCTGGGAAGACCGCTGCCCTCGCCAAGGGTGGCGCGACCGACCTCGCGAGGATCGCTGGCAGGATCAGCCTCGCGAGGGAGACTGGAGGGATCAGCCTCGTGAGGATTGTCCACAAGGAAACGCAGGCCCCCCTCCACTGCCGCTGCAGCGAAGGAGAAATGAGGACCATCATCAGGACGAGGGGGCTGGGGGCTTCCAGGAGCCACGCGCGGTCGCCTGCATCCTGGGCGGAGCTCAAGCCCCAACCTCTCAACGCATCTTCAAGCAGTTCGCCCGCGAGGTGAATGCAGTCCTCCCAAAGCTCGAAGCCATGCGCCCCCTCAGGTGGTCGGCGTGCGCCATCACGTTCAGCTGAGCGGATCAGCTCAAGTGCGCGGCCACAACCGGAGTCCTCCCGATGCTTTGCTCCCCAGTCATCAGCAACGTGCAAGTCACCAGGACTCTCATCGACGGCGGGGCAGGGCTCAACGTCCTGTCTGTAGAGACATTCAACAATCTCCAAGTGCCTTACGATCAGCTTCAACCAATCAAGCCTTTCTCCGGAGTCACTGATGGCTCCATGGTTCCGATTGGACAAGTCCGCCTCCCTGTCACCTTCGGGGCACACAACAACTACTGCACCGAGCTCATCGACTTCGACATCGCCCACATTCGCCTGCCATACAACGCCATCCTCGGGTACCCAGCTATCGCCAAGTTCATGGCCGTGACTCATCACGGCTACAACGTCCTCAAGATGCCAGGAAGCGGTGGAGTCATCACGGTGCCCTGTGAAGAAAGAGACGCGGTGTGCTCCCTGGAGCGAGCTTTTCAGGCCGCATCACTTGAAGACCCAGATCGCGGGAGCGAGAGGCTCCCTGAGACCGCTCCCAAGAAGAAGAAGAAGACATAGCCAGGCCCGACCCCTCAGGAGGCAGGTCCCTCAAGGTCTGCGCCCTCTCAGGGGGCACCTCCTTCTGTCGCATAGGAAGGCGTGCCCGGTGCCCTCCTCAAGCAAGGCTCGGGGGCTCCCTCCTGGAGGGCCACCGACCTTGCTAAGGTCATGAGGGAGGCGCTTGGGCACCACTTGGAGGTGTGTTTCAGAGCACGATCCTTTAGGAAGGAGCAAGGCAAGGAGGGCCAAACCCTCAGGAGTTCGTCAGTCAGATCACGTAGGAGTTGCAGGAGTCTAGAGTGATGAGTGGCAGCTGCCACTTACCCGCCGCAGCTCCCCATCCAGGCGAGGATGGTGGGTTGCGCGTCTGCATCGACATCCCAGAGCTTAACCGAGCCGCCTCTCAGGAGCGCTTCTGGCCCTCACGCGTGGGGCGCTACGTAGGCCCTCCCCACAGCTACGTTCGGATGCCCTACGGCTTGCCAAACGCGGTCGCCGCATACCAGCGCCTCATGAGGAGCATCCTGGAGGGTCAGGAGGCCAGGCGTTCCGCAGTCCTGGCAGAGATGGAGATGGTCCGCGAGGAGCCACCAGCGCCTCCGGAGCCTACCGAGGCTCCTGGGCCTGGGGGCTCGTGAAGATCGGCTTCTGCAGCCCGCGATGTCGGCTACCTCAACACCTCTTCGTCCTTAATGCTATCAGGTGACATCTTTCAAGTGTCATTTCTAGCTGGGAGCGCCCCCAGGGCTTCATTATTCCCAGGCCACGTGGGTCCGTCCCTGCGGCATGTATCCCCTTTTTACTTTATGTTCCTAGCTTACTGTGTTGGGGGCGCCCCTCGGGCTGCATCATCCCCAAGTCGCTCGGGTCAGACACAGCGGCATGTACCCCTCTTGCGTTTATTTTTGGGCCATGCATTTGACCCATCATGCTTGTTATTTGATGCCTGTCCGCGACACCTCTTCTTCCTTCATGTCAGCCGCTTGCACGTTAAAGGGGGGGGTACCTGAGCATCGCAACTCAGGGCTCCTACTGGCTCTCCAGCCCTCAGCCTCTGGCTTTGTCCACAGCATCGCGACCTGGCAAACCAGCAACGGCCGAGACCCGCTCGAGGGCCGGGACCCAAGGACGTAGAGCATCGACATCTAACCAAGCTTGCGCGTTAAAGGGGGGGGGTACCTGAGCATCACGACTCAGGGCTCGTACTGGCTCTCCAGCCCTCACCCTTTGGCTTTGTCCACGGCATCGTGACCTGGCAAACCAGCGACGGCTGAGACCCACTCGAGGCCCGGGACCTGAGGACGTAGAGCATCGACATCGAACCAAGCTTGCGTGTTAGAGGGGGGGTACCTGAGCATCGCGACTCAGGGCTCCTACTGTCTCTCTAGCCCTCACCCTCTGGCTTTGTCAACGGCATCGCGACCTAGCAAACCAGCAACGGCTGAGACCCGCTCGAGGGCCGGGACCCGAGGACGTAGAGCGTCGACATCTAACCAAGCATGCCTGTTAAAGGGGGGGGGTACCTGAGCATCGCGACTTAGGGATCCTACTGGCTCTCCAGCCCTCACCCTCTGGCTTTGTCCACGGCATCGCAACCTGGCAAACCAGCGATGGCTGAGACCCGCTCGAGAGCCGGGACCCGAGGACGTAGAGCGTCGGCATCTAGCCAAATTTGCAGGAACACATCACAAGTTAAGGCCCAGTGCCAGGCGCAACCCGCCTTGAGGTAGGGCCATGTGAGTCCCGCGCTGCTCACGGGTGCCCAGATACACCTCTTCAGGCCCTACCGTGCCAGCCACGTGTCAGGGCGGGGCTGTACACTCCCCGGGGGCTCCTACCGGAGGGGAGCCCCCTCCCACGCACTAGTGGAAGCACCATGCTCCGCGCTAGCTGACGACACTGCCGAGGAGCGGCTATGCCCGTACACATACGGAAGCGCTATGCTCCGCGCTGGTGATAAACAACTGAGGGTGCCCCCCCCGGCCGCATTAACCTTAAGGAACCCAGAGCTCAGTGTCTGGCCTCATCGCAACGCCTCCCCTCGGGAGTGCCGTGCGAGGGGGCCGGGCACAGGGGCTGCGCCTGGGTCACGCCCAGACGCACGCCACCCAGCCAGGCCCCTCGGGCCTGGTTCGTCGCATGTCCCTCCCCGAGCGGAGCCAAGGTACGAAGGCCGTTTGAGCGTCAAGGGGGACTCCTGAGCATCGTGACTCAGGAGCCTAACTGGTCACGTAGCCCCTCACTCCTTAGTTCTGAAAGGCTAATGGCGGTTGAGGTATGCGTGGGGGCGGGCTCTGCAGACGTAGAACGGTAGATTCACCCACACATCTCACCTCCCTACTTGTTGTTCGTGCGCCAAGGGGGACTCCTGAGCATCGCGACTCAGGAGCCTAACTTGTCACGTAGCCCCTCACTCCTTGGCCCCGTCCTGGTTTCCGGTCGGGGCTAACAGCGGCTGAGGTATGCGCGGGGTCGGGCTCTGCCGGCGTAGAACATAAGAAAGTAGGAAGAGCGCGAATTTCAAGGAATTCAAAAGCAAATATTACAGTCCATAACTGTTATCACGACACCAAACACAAGTTTAAACGCCTCCCCGAGGCATGATGCATGTTGTAGGAGCTGAAAGCGGGACAAGAACCACAACGGAGTCATTTGTTGGCGGCGGAGCTACGCGGAGTGAGTTCCCCTCGTGAAGCCGCAGGACCGTCAGCGCCTCGCTTCGGCTTGGTGCTGAAGGCCCGGAACTTCGCCAGCAGAGCCTCCGCACGACCCTTCACGACCTCAGCAGCGGCAGCGGCAAGCTCGCCGCTCGCTAGCTCCAGCAGGCTGTCGAGGTCGACATTGGGATTGCGAAGGTAGACGTGGGTAAGGACCCGCGTCAGCGCTGCAGAAGACAGGACACGCGCCTCGGCCTCAGCCGTGGGGCCAAGGCCAAGGTTGACATCTTCAAGAGCACGGACCAGGAAACGGAGCAGCTTGGCGGGGCCGTCCTCGGTGCCGGCCAGCGGGCTTTCCAGGCCGATGTCGTAAAGCGACCTTAGCAAGGTGCGACCCTTCACCTCCATCTCCGTGAAGGCCTTGCGGTCTTCGGCAAGGACCCGCGTCTTGCCGTCCAGCTCGACCTTCCACGCCTCCAACTCCTGCCCCAGTGCGCCCAGGCGGTCACGGCGCTTGCTAAGCTTGGCGTCTCGGTCCTTAACAGCCGCCTCGCGAGCCTTCATATCTTCCTCCTTCTCTTGGCGGATGCGGACCTCCTTGGCAAGCTAGTCCCGCAGGCCCTGCAGTTTGCTCTCCAGCGCCTTGCAGCGACCTCGGGCATCAGCCGCCTCCCCCAAGGCGGCGTCATGAGCGTCCTTCGCCCCGAGGACGACCTGCATCTCCTCGTCGCAGGCCGTCAAGGCCTGAACCAACACCGCTGGAATCGAAGCGTCAGAGCAAATCCAGCCAGAAGCTAGCTCCAAGCGCCCGGCCACCAGGCGTGGGTCGGCGCCTAGAAGATCTTTCCGCAGCCGGTCCAGTACGGCAGTAGCACGATCCAGGATGGTGGGAGAAGTTGGGGAGACAGCAGTTGGTGGAGTAGGAGGAGAGGACGGCAACGTAACCACAGTATCCTGAGGAGGGACCTGCTGCGCCCCAACAGCGGTGGCGGTGGCGTCAGGCAAGGATACCTCAGGAGTCGCTTGGGCCATGGGGGCTGAGCTCGCCCCAGCCAGCTCCACCAGGCCTCGCGAGGATGACCGGGCAGGAGAGGCCCATGCCTTGCAGCTACGTCCTTTCGTGGGCAGAGGCGCTGCCCCAGACGGAGCCTCAGGAGCCCCCTTCAGCTTCTTCGCCGTAGGCGCCAGCCTAGCCAAGAGATATGGACGTGTAGGACCTTGAAGTATGTCTAGAGGCGGGGTGATTAGACTATTTGACCAATAAAAACTTAACCTTTTCCCAATTTTAGAGTTTGGGAGATTTTAGCTATTTTAGGACAAGTCAAGCAATCATCACACAATTCAAGTAAGCATGCAAAGAGTGTATAGGCAGCGGAAATTAAAGCATGCAACTTGCAAGAAAGTAAAGGGAAGGGTTTGGAGGATTCAAACGCAATTGGAGACACAGATGTTTTTGGCGTGGTTCCGATAGGTGGTGCTATCGTACATCCACATTGATGGAGACTTCAACCCACGAAGGGTAACGGCTGCGCGAGTCCACGGAGGGCTCCACCCACGAAGGGTCCACGAAGAAGCAACCTTGTCTATCCCACCATGGCCGTCGCCCATGAAGGACTTGCCTCACTAGCGGTAGATCTTCATGAAGTAGGCGATCTCCTTGCCCTTACAAACTCCTTGGTTCAACTCCACAATCTTGTCGGAGGCTCCCAAGTGACACCTAGCCAATTTAGGAGACACCACTCTCACAGAAGTAACAAATAGTGCGTTGATGATGAACTCCTTGCTCTTGTGCTTCAAATGATTGTCTCCCCTACACTCAACTTTCTCTCATAGGTTTTGGATCTGGTGGAAAGAAGATTTGAGTGGAAAGCAACTTGGGGAAGGCTAGAGATCAAGATTCATATGGTAGGAATGGAATATCTTGGCCTCAACACATGAGTAGGTGGTTCTCTCTCAGAAATGGTAAGTTGGAAGTGTAGGTTCATTCTGATGGCTCTCTCCATGAATGAAGAGGAGGTGGAGGGGTATATATAGCCTCCAAACAAAATCTAACCGTAACACACAATTTACCAAACTCGGTGGGACCGAATCGTTAAACTCGGTCAGACCGATTTAGTAAACCTAGTGACCGTTAGTGATTTTCGGTGGGACTGACATGCATCTCGGTGAGGCCGATTCGGTTAGGGTTAGGGCATAACATAATCTCGGTGAGACCGATTACCCAAACTCGGTGAGACCGATTTGGTAATAAGCTTTCCAGAGAGTTGGTCAGGTAAACTCGATGGGACCGATTTTCTCTTTTTGGTGAGACCGAAATGTTACAAAAAGGAAACAAAGAGTTTACATTGCAATCTCGGTGGGACCGATTGCTCACTTCGGTTAGAGCGAAACGTTACGAAGGGAAACAGAGAGATTGCAACCCCATCTCGGGGAGACCGAGATCCCTATCGGTAAGACCGATTTGCTTAGGGTTTGTGGCAGTGGCTATGACTTTTGGAATCGGTGGCGCCGGATAGAAAGAATCGGTGTGACCGATTTTGGCTTTAGGTTTAGGTCATTTGTGGATGTGGGAAAGTAGTTGAGGCTTTTGGAGCATATCGCTAAGCACATGAAGCAAGAGGCTCATTAAGCAACACCTCATCCCTTCTTGATAGTATTGGCTTTTCCTATAGACTCAATGTGATCTTGGATCACTAAAATGTAAAATGAAGAGTCTTGAGCTTTTGAGATTGAGCCAATCCTTTGTCCTTAGTATTTTGAGGGATCCACTTTCATCATCCATGCCATGCCATTCATTGAGCTTTCCTGAAATAATAGTATTGGAATAGCATTAGCTCAATGAGCTATATGTTGTTATGAATTACCAAAACCACCTAGGGATAGTTGCACTTTCAATCTCCCCCTTTTTGGTAATTGATGACAACATATAGATCAAAGCTTCGACAAATGATAATAAAATTTAAATAACATCGTCGCTTTGAGAAGTATGTGATAAGCAAGAGCTCCCCCTAAATTTGTGCATAGTTTTAGATTTGCTTTGGACTGCAAATGCACAATGAATTAGGCTCATGGGTTACTCTTCCATGTCACATACATCTTGGTGGAGCGCTCAAAATAATAAACAATGAATACATGCACTCATCACCAAGCATAGTGAGTGATCACATAAGATAGAATAATATCAAGCATGCATAAGTGTAGCTTATGATCAAACACATGATCATCAATGTCTCACAAGCATAGTATCTCAACCAATCAAAAAGCAAACAAGTTTAAACACACCAAAAGCAAGAGAGAACAAAAGCAACACTCTCTCTCTCTCGAAGCCTATGATCTATACATTTTTCTCCCCCTTTGGAAACAAGTTACCAAAAACTTCATAGAAAATGCATAGTGCTAGATCGACTCTCAAGCTTGATGTTCTGGTGGTGGTGTAGAGATGGCTCCTTGGATGAAGGCTTCAGTTGAAGTGGATGGAGCTGGAGGAGTTGGTGCTGGAGCTGGTTGCACTGGAACTATAGGGGCAGTGGCTGGTGCTGAAGTTGTTGCTCTAGTGTCTGTCACTGGCACTGCAACTGACCTCTGGGCTCTGGGCACTCTGGCAAACACATTTGTGCTAGTCTTGCCCTTCCTCTACTGCATGTCATCCTACAGCTGCTCCACAATTTTTGTTCCATGATTCTTTCCAGGCTCTCCTGGTTTTGAGTTAGGGTGGCCAACCCCTTTTCAATCCTCAGAGATGATGCTATCAAGTAACCAAGCTGCTCCTGTTTGGTTTTCAAGAAATATTCAGATGCCTCCTCTTGAGTTGGCATCTTGGCAGCCTTCTCCCTCTTTGCCTTCTCCTTCTTCTCTTGAGCTTGAACTGATTGTGGATCATCTTCATTCATGACAACCTCATTGTCCTCAAAGTCTGGATAAAGTGGAAAGTGTTCCTTATCCAACTGATATTTTCCTGTGCCCATGTTTGAGTTTATCAATTCTTGAATCTGAGGTTCTTTTCCTCCTTTGCCTAGTTGCAGCCTTAGGCAAATTGCTAGGAGTAATTCTGCTCCCTCCATCTGAAGTTGAGGGACTAGTGCCCTCACTCAAGTCCATCTGCTCTTCTGACCTATTTTGGCTGTCACTTTGATCAGACATACTGCAAAAGATGACAGCTGACCCTGTGAAGAGTTATAGATGAGATAGAAAAGATGAGCATCACAAAATGCAGAGGTTTTTGCAAAAGAATGACTCAAAAGTTCAGTCTTAGTTTTCCACAGAAAGCATTTCGGATCCACCGATTTTCAAACTCGGTGATACCGAAGCAGTTTTGGAACCTAAACTAATGATCTCGGTTGGACCGAGTTTTAGTTTGGTGGTACCGAGACTGCTAGGGTTTCACAGAATCCTCAAATCAGTTGCACCGGTTAGTAATTCTCGGTCAGACCGAGAGTCACTAGTGCAATGGCATAAGCCAAATCGGTGAGACCGAGTTTTTCAACTCGGTGGGTCCGAGATGGTTTCGGCGGAAACCTAACCCTAAAAATTTGAATCACATCTAATCTATGAACTACTTTGGCTGGATAGAGGAGTTTCAATCGTGGCAAGAATCAATATGAAAACAATGTGCCAGGAATCAGACGTGGATAGCACAAAGATTAAGTCCATACCCTAACTTGGCGGTGGACTTCCTACGGCGGCAACGGCGGGGACAAAATCCGTTGACGACGACGGAGACCAGCGGCAGGAGGCTGCTGGCGACAAGGAGACGATCTAGAGACCACGGTGGCAGAGCGAGCTGTTGCGCGGGCGAAGGGTTTCGGAGAAATTTCCAAAATTTTGCCCGTGGCTATATATATAGCTCGACCCTGTCGGTGTGACCGAGTGGAACAACTCGGTGGCACCGAGATGCATAACTGTGTTCAGTTACAACAAATCGGTGAGATCGAAAAGTTCAAATCGGTTGCACCGAGATTGAAAACTCAGATCAACTTGATGATCTCGGTAGGACCGAAATGGAAGGATCGGTCAGACCGAGAATCACTAAGGGGTCTATGACGAATCGGGGACTCCGAGTGCTCCTCACACAGAGTGGTTCGAATCTGACTTGATCAAATTTTGTGATGTAGCATGAATAGAGTTTGAGACGAGAAAAGCATAGATAGCTAAAGAAGGTTCTTAGGCATTCTTGTCCATCAACTTGGCACAAAGAAAAGAATCCAAACAAACAAAACAACAAGTGGATGTCCTTGAATGAGTAAAATATGCACCAACATGCTCACACAATAAGATGGCAATTGAAATATGTGGCAAAGCATGCACAACCAATTTTAGCATCTATCAAGCAATTGGCGATGACTAGGTCATCTATATATGAGTATATTGACTTAGGAGTCAAATGAGAACATTTGATCATAGGTCATACTCATCGTTTAAGCTCAAGTGGGGTTACCACTTTTACATAATGCATTAATGTGTTCACACCATTAGAGTTGCTTTGACTCAATTCTTAGAGTTAAGCTCCCCCTAGATGTGAGATCCCCCCCTTAGAGGGATGAACTAACCTTGGGTTTTGTCGATGATGACTTCATGTAGGTGTTGAAGATGTAGATGCTCAATGTCTATGTAGATCATTTGGAGCAATCCTTTGGAGTGAGTTGCACTTTCAACTTGCCTACATAGGTTAGTCCCACAAGGAACAAACAAGAATATCCATAGACATAGGGTGATGCACACACAAGATGATGTCCATGAAAACATTAGGTTACCTTGTCCCTTGCCTTACCAACATGAGGGTTTGTGACTCCTTGAACTAGTGCAAGATGTGGAAGTTGATTGCACTTGTCCTTGCCATAAAGATATGAGTGAAGAATGTTGACGGAGTCACCCTCAAGAACTCTCTAGTTCTTCTTCGGGATCCACATCATCTTGATGGGAATCCTTGGAGTTGTAGTTGTACTTGATGAAGTAGAACTTGACGTAGTCTTGGGGACCCACTTGAACGATGCTTTAGGTGCTTCTTAAAATGCATCAATCTCTTCTTGAAGCTTGTCCTTGCCTTTGTTCTTGTGGTCTTGTGGTGGAAGATCATCTTGAGCTTGTGTCCCCTTGAAGGAAGTAGGATCATACTTCTCTTGTTGAGGAACAAACTTTGTCTTGGGGTATTGATCTTCTTCCCACTCAACTCCATTGGCGTTGAACTTTCGTTCAAAACCAACATCTTGATTCTTCCGGTGCCTTCCTTGCTTGCGTACAATTTCCTCGAATTGCTTACTCCTGGCAAGGCTCTTGTAAACACCTTTCTCTATAATTCCCTTCAATAAACTATTTTCTTGCTCAAGTGTAACTTGGCTAAGAGAATCATTAGTGGAATCAAGAGAACTACTAGAAGCAACAACATTGGATTTGACATTATTATTGTTACTACTAGAGGAAGTATCTTTCTTGTACTTGTTACTAAACATGACTTGAGGCTTGTAAGCAGATAAGAGTAAACGCTTGGCAATGTAAGAAGAACTTTTCTTGCGGAGATCATCATTGATTGCCTTTAAGAACTCATTCTCTTGCTCAAGATTGATCTATTCAAAGCGTAACTTCTCATGAGCCCTTAAAAGTTCTCGATGATCTTCGAAGATAGTTTCATGAGCCAACTTAAGAGTGTTTAGATCTTTAGTTAGAAGATCAAATTTCTCCTTATCATTGTCATTCGTTTGATTAGCATGATTAATTGACGTTTCATCATAGTATTCATCACTAGAGTTGTCAACAAGTAAATCATCATCCACAAGCAAGTCATCTTCATCACTATTAAGATCAACATACTCGGGATGTGTTACCTTTGGACCTTTGGCCATGAAGCATCTTCCAACACCTTCATTTGGTGAGTCAAATATGTCGTAGGAGTTGGTTGACACAAGTGCTAGACCGGCAACACCTTCATCTTGAGTATATTCGGAGTCGAAGTGATAGCTTCTCTCGGAGTGATTGTTGGTGTCGGAGCCGGAAATCCATTCACCAACATGAGCTTGATGTCTTCGTTTTGTGTAGCTCCTTGATGACTTGTCCTTTCTTTCCGAATCCTTACTTCTCCGTGAGGGTCTTCGTTCATAACGATCATCTCTACTCCTCCTCTCTCTTGGTGGGATTCTTCTCTTTTGCTTCTTCTTTTTGGAGAATCTTCTCTTCTTTTGTAGGGTGCCGTACACTCATTGGAGTAGTGTCCCGGTCTCCCACAGTTGTAGCAATTGCACTCTCGACTAGAAGATCTCTTGTCATTGTAATACCTTGACTTGGAGCTTCTTTCTTTGCTTCTACTCTTGTAGAATTTGTTGAAGTTCTTCACCATTAAGCTCAATTCTTCATTGAAGGTTTGTTTCTCACTTGATGGTGTGGGGGCTTCACTTGAGGCTTTGTAAGCACCACTTGACTTGTTGTGAAGTTCCTCCTTATCCTTGAGTGACATCTCATGAGCAACAGTCCTTCCAATGACTTCCGTTGGCTTGAGATCTTTGTAGTTTGGCATCATTTGGATTAATGTGCACACGGTATCATACTTTCCACCCAATGCTCTTAGGATTTTCTTGATGATGAATTTGTCGGTCATCTCTTCGCTCCCTAAGCCGACAATCTCATTTGTGATAAGAGCAAGCCTAGAGTACATTTCAGCGACACCTTCACCATCCTTCATTTTGAACTTGTCAAGCTGACTTTGGAGCACATCCAACTTGGATTCCTTGACGGATTCGGTACCTTCGTGCATATCAATCGAAGTATCCCAAATTTTCCTTTGCATTCTCAAGACGGCTGATTTTGTTGAATTCTTCTGGGCACAATCCGTTGAAGATGATGTCACATGCTTGAGCATTGTATTGCAGCATCTTCAATTCTTCCGCATTAGCTTCACGGTTCGGTTCTCTCCCATCAAAGAATTCACCTTGCAAGCCAATACAAATAATTGCCCAAACGGCGGGGTTATGTCCAAGAATATGCATTTTCATCTTATGCTTCCAACTAGCAAAATTAGTACCATCAAAGTAAGGACCTCTACGGTGATAATTTCCCTCGCTAGACGCCATACTCTACTAGGTTGTGAAACCAAGGCTATGACCACCAAAAGCTATGGAAATAAAAGCAAATGGAGACCAAAGCTCTGATACCACTTGTAGGACCTTGAAGTATGTCTAGAGGGGGGGGGGGTGATTAGACTACTTGACCAATAAAAACTTAACCTTTTCCCAATTTTAGAGTTTGGAAGATTTTAGCTATTTTATGACAAGTCAAGCAATCATCACACAATTCAAGTAAGCATGCAAAGAGTGTATAGGTAGCGAAAATTAAAGCATGCACCTTGCAAGAAAGTAAAGGGAAGGGTTTGGAGGATTCAAACGCAATTGGAGACACGGATGTTTTTGGCGTGGTTCCGATAGGTGGTGCTATCGTACATCCATGTTGATGGAGACTTCAACCCACGAAAGGTAACGACTGCGCGAGTATAGGGAGGGCTCCACCCACGAAGGGTCCATGAAGAAGCAACCTTGTCTATCCCACCATGGTCGTCTCCCACGAAGGACTTGCCTCACTAGCGGTTGATCTTCACGAAGTAGGCGATCTCCTTGCCCTTACAAACTCCTTGGTTCAACTCCACAATCTTGTCGGAGGCTCCCAAGTGAAACCTAGCCAATCTAGGAGACACCACTCTCCAAGAAGTAACAAATGGTGCGTTGATGATGAACTCATTGCTCTTGTGCTTCCAATGATAATCTCCCCAACACTCAACTCTCTCTCATAGGTTTTGGATCTGGTGGAAAGAAGATTTGAGTGGAAAGCAATTTGGGGAAGTCTAGAGATCAAGATTCATATGGTAGGAATGGAATATCTTGGCCTCAACACATGAGTAGGTGGTTCTCTCTCAGAAATGGTAAGTTGGAAGTGTAGGTTCATTCTGATGGCTCTCTCCACGAATGAAGAGGAGGTGGAGGGGTATATATAGCCTCCACACAAAATCTAACCGTTACACACAATTTACCAAACTCGGTGGGACCGAATCGTTAAACTCGGTCAGACCGATTTAGTAAACCTAGTGACCGTTAGTGATTTTCGGTGGGGCTGACATGCATCTCGGTGAGGCCGATTCGGTTAGGGTTAGGGCATAACATAATCTCGGTGAGACCGACTACACAAACTCGGTGAGACCGATTTGGTAATAAGCTTTCCAGAGAGTTGGTCAGGTAAACTCGGTGGGACCGATTTTCTCTTTTCGGTGAGACCGAAATGTTACAAAAAGGAAACAAAGAGTTTACATTGCAATCTCGGTGGGACCGATCGCTCACTTCGGTTAGACCGAAACGTTACGAAGGGAAACAGAGAGATTGCAACCCCATCTCGGTGAGACCAAGATCCCTATCGGTAAGACCGATTTGCTTAGGGTTTGTGGTAGTGGCTATGACTTTTGGAATCGGTGGCGCCGGATAGAAAGAATCGGTGTGACCGATTTTGGCTTTAGATTTAGGTCATTTGTGGATGTGGGAAAGTAGTTGAGGGTGTTGGAGCATATCACTAAGCACATGAAGCAAGAGGATCATTAAGCAACACCTCATCCCTTCTTGATAGTATTGGCTTTTCCTATAGACTCAATGTGATCTTGGATCACTAAAATGTAAAATGAAGAGTCTTGAGCTTTTGAGCTTGAGCCAATCCTTTGTCCTTAGTATTTGGAGGGATCCACTTTCATCATCCATGCCATGCCATTCATTGAGCTTTCCTGAAATAATAGTCTTGGAATAGCATTAGCTCAATGAGCTATATGTTGTTATGAATTACCAAAACCACCTAGGGATAGTTGCACTTTCAGGACGTCAAGCCTCAGTGACCGGGCAAGGAATAAAACAAGAATCAAGCACTTACTGGTCATCGCTCGCGAGCTCGAGCAACCTTCGACCATACTTGAAGCCCGAGAGCCGGCTGCAGGGATCAGCCTCGAGAGGCTCGGAAGCAGGCGGCGCGTCTGCGGGTCGCCTCGGAGCCGGGGCAGACCCAAGGGGGACCAGCCCAGTCCCGACCTTCTTCGAGATCGGGGGCAAGCTCTCGCCGCCCCGCTCGCCGCCATCCTCGTCGTCGCTCGGCAAAAGGCGGAGAGCGCGGGACCTGCATTGGGGGAGGGGCGCTCTCGACTCCCCGTCGGTAGCCTTGGAGTCAGGCCCTCGTTCCTACTCCTCTTCTTCCTCCTCTTTGCTGGAGTCGCCGGAGGACACGTTCACCAAGGCCGCCGGGTCCTCGGGAACCTCCGTGGGCACGAGCCCGTCCCCATTGAAGACGGGCATGGGGTCCACCGCCTGCTCCCAATCATCTCGAAGAAACAGGGGTACAGGGGCACCCTCCAGCCTCGCCATATCTCCTCCGACCAAAGATTGGAGGACGGCGGCCAGATCTTCGTCGGCCAAGACTGCGGGGCTCGGGCGGGGCCTCCACAGTGGAAGCGAGTACTTACAAAGCGGGGCCACCTGGTGCTCCAGGAACTCCCTCAAGAGCGACGCACCAGTCAGCTTCGCCGCCGCCATGTTGCCGGGTCTCAGATCCACGTCCAGCTTCCCCAGCACCGGCTTCGCCCGGGGGTCCACGAGTTTCACGCGAGACCAATCATCGGAGCTCGTGGGCTGCTCCGTGGGCAGACCCAGCATCTACCTTGACCCACTTGCTCTTGAAGCCCTCAATCCTCTTCCCGGGCTTCGAGATGGCGTTGGAGCCGCCGTATGCGACAAAGCTCGCGCACGCGGAGATGGGACCACGAGAGGTCCGGAGAGAGAAGTAGTGGTGCAGCAAGGCCACTGAGGGCTACACTCCGACGTGAGCCTCACAATAGTAGGCGAAGATCGCCAGAAGAAGAACAATGTTGGGGTGGAGGTGCAGAGCTTGCAGGTCGTAATGGCGGAGGACAGAGAAGAAAAACTCAGAAAAGGGAGGCACTAGACTGGCAGCAATGGCGCTTACAAAGAGCGGAGAGAAGGTGCTCCCTTGGCCCTCAGGAAGGGCAGAGCCGGCCTTGAACACCTTTGCCCCGTCGATGCCTTGCGCCGCCACCATCCGGCGCACCCGGGCGAGGCTCGTCTCTGACACATTCGGCGAGTCCAAGGCGGGGGAGTACCAAGCTTCAGCCGGGGTCTGGCGAGGCGACATGTCTTGCTAGGGCGCGCGGTCGGAGTAGATCTAAAGATTTCAGAAGCAGGAAGGAAGGGCGCAAGAAAGGGGATCTGGGCAATGACCGGAGGAAGCAAGGGAGGCAAAGCCTAGGCAGGTACCGCTCTTTTGACGATTCGCGCAGTTGCTAAGGCGCCCACGTCCAACCAACCGCCATGCGGCGCACGAGGCCGCAGGCTGTTAGGGCCCGCGGTGCTTCGCACTTGCCCCTTCTCTTCTCAGCTCAGCCAAGTCCGGGCGCGCCTTGGGCCCGGGGGCTACTGTCGGCGTTCTGGGAACGGGGGTCCTCAGACTTGCTTGCCTGCGGCCTGCGGCTTGGCTCAAGGGGCGGCCCAGAACAGCCCATCTTCATCAGCACGAGCTCAAGACCCTCGCGAGGGGCCAAGCCTCGCGGGGCGGACGACAGGAAGCTTCCTCAGGCACAACCTTGTCAGGCTGGCTCGCGAGGAGGCGGAGAGATCAAGGCGGGACACCTCACGAGGTGCCCATGACGCAAGCCATGACGACCAAGGGCGCCAGGCGGGCACCAGCCCGTGCATTGTCCTCCTTTCCTCTTTGGTGCAAAGGGGGCAAGCGCAGGCGAGAGCATCAAGGAAAGGCATCCATTTCGGTGCAACAAGACCAAGACCGTCGCAACGGCAGGAAGGAAGTCATCGTGGAGCCCAGGAAGGCGTCATCGTTAGAGCCTTTGACAGGCAAGGACCAGCTTTAGTCAGGATAAGTGTACTAGATGTTCCCCTTCAAAATGGCCAATTGTTGGCGCCCTTCCCGCTCAATATTTGGGAAGAGGCCCAGGGCCTTTTGCCTATAAAGAGGACTAGCCACCCCCAGGGTAGAGGAGGCTGAAGATCAACCAGAGAGAGAGAGAAGCGACTGAACTCACCCAAGCAGTCCATCGCACCATCTCAAGAACAGACCCTCGCGAAGCTGTTCTTCCTTGTATTGTTCATCACCATCCCAAGAGGCAATCCACCACACCACACACTGGAGTAGGGTATTACACCACAATGGTGGCCTGAATCAGTATAAACCCTGTGTCTCTTGTGTGGTTCCTTTCGTAGCTTAGATCATAACGAGGCGGTGAGGTACAGGTAGGTAGTGGGCGAAATCTCCGCGCGCACACTAGTGTTCAAATCTAGAGGGTCTGCCGGAACCCGAAATCCGACAACTATGTCCTTGTCAACTGAAGAAATTGCGAACGAAAATTTTAATATATCTGATCAGAATTTTCGGCTTTGCCGCTCAAACCGTTCTGCATCCCACGACAATACTTATCTATTCACCCACAGTCCTACACGATCGCCACCTCACAGTACGTGGGTGACACATGTCATGCGAATAAGAAGGGCCAGGGGCACGTTCGTCCAAAATCTTCGGGCGTACAGTTTTTCACTTCCACTGTAAATACCCGTGCTTCTTCTTCACTTTGTTTTTACTCCGCTCGATCTCAACTCCCGCTCGAGCTTCCCAAACCCTAGCGCCGCCGCTACTTCATCGTCACCGGTGAGGAAGAGCTTCACTGCCTCGACCTCGTCGCCGTCGTACTTGCGCCGGTTGCGGATTTCTTCACTCCGCCGTCGCCATAGCTGTCTTCCTCTGCCGAGTTAGGGCATGGAAGATTTGAACCGACAAACTTCACATCTACACTTCCCAGTTCGTCGTGTTCTTCATCAAGGGGTAATTAAAAGTTACTTTTACTACCACTTTGATTCATGTGTTTTTCTTGAAAATCTTCAAAAGTGTTTATTCTTCAAATCTTCACACACTAAACACCTCACATGTCATCGGCTCTTGATCCGTTTATCTTAGCAATGTTTTTCTTCAAGATTCCTCAATTGTATGGATTTTCGATCTATACAACTCTGAAACCTAAGACAAAGAACGCTTAGTGAAATTCCTCAAGACTCATCTAGTCAAATTCCTCAAACCTATTCTTTTTTGAAAAACCTTCTGAGAACGCATATGACCTCTCCAAATTCCTCGCAACTATACTCTGTTCACATGTACAAATGTCTGCTGCTGAATCACTAGGTTCTCATCAACTTAACTCATTTGCAGCGTTCCTCGAAGAAAAGTTGCACACTTCTTCAGAAACCTCAGTTGTTCATATTCCTCAGCTGAAGAAAATTGTTGATAAGAAGCCACGGAAGGGAGTAAAGAGGCATGAGGTCAATACTGCGTTTGAAATCCCTGAGGACATTTATGCTAGATACTGCACTCCTGATGAGGCCAAGTTTGTCAAGGAGGACAAGAATCAGCGCAAGGTGCGCATACAACGGATAGAGAGGAGATGGGCACAAGAATGGAGGGAGTACAGGTATGTTACTCCCAAGTATATGAAGAAATTCACACTCAATCCTCCATGCCCAAGACCTCCATTGGCACCTGGTCAATTGGCTGATCCCACTAGTCTTAAGCACGGTAAGGACTATGCTAATGAATGGGCAAAGCGCCAGGCCAAACTGGCCAAACAAGCAAAGAAAGCAGTGAGGAAATTCAATGAAGACTCTACTGCTGCTACTGCTACCACTACTGAGGCCTTTGCTAGTAAGCCTAGTAAGGCAATGCCCAAGAAGCCTGCACATACTTCCTCAATGCCCTCCCGGCCAAGCTCCTCAGCAATGCCGTCAAGGCCAGATTCTTCAATGCCCTCACGGCAAATTCCTCAGACTGCTCCTCCTCCCACAAAGTCCTCAGCTCCTTCAACAAAGCCTTCAGCTGCTCCAACCAAATCCTCGGCACTTGTGCATCTCGCCACGTGCCAAAGGACAACTGGCATCTCAATTGCCTCTGGAGCATCTGCAAGTTCCTCTGCTGCACAAAAGTCTTTGGCTGGCCCCTCTCTATTGAAGAAAAAGGCCAGTGCTGGACGAGGCCTTCGACCAAGTCCTCACAAGAAGCAGGTCGCCTTCCAAGTCCCCTCTGATGACGATGAGGCTAATGATGAAGAACTTGCCGAAATCATCAGAGACGGGCAAATCAGGGCCGCTAGAGCCAAAGGCAGCAACGTGCCACTGATGTTGGATCCAAAGTTGATCCTCGATTACATTGACCTATGGCACAAGGACCCTAACACGCCTTTGCCGGAGATGAATCTCACTCCTGGTGAAAGTCATGTTCTTACTGCCTTCATTGAGGAAGAGAAGTGAAAATATGAAGAAGGCAGAAGACTAAAGAAAGCGCAGTACAAGAAACAACGCTACCTCAAGGACAATGTCCTCACTCTTACCCCTAACAACTCATTGCTTTGCAAACTGAAATCAAGAAACTGAGTGATGACTTCGATCGCTACTATGCTGATTGGAAGGGAGCAAAGGTTCGGTTCGTCAATTTGACCAAGAAACTCACTTCAACTGCTGCTGCACCTGTGCATGTTGAAGTTCCTCAGGTTGAAGAATCTGCTCAGCCTACTGAAGAATATGCTGGCACCGCTGATGTCAGTCAGGCTGCTGAAGAAAATGGGAGTACCAGGGCTGATGATTGCATTCCAGCCACTGAAGAAATTGCGAGGGCATCCACTAGCGGTGCGCCTGAAGAAAATGAAGAAGTCAGGACAACTGCATCAGTTGCGCTTGAAGAGACTGAACCAAAGTCCTCTGCACCTCCTGCACCTACACTCACTCCGATCCTTCCATCTGCATCAGATGCGAAGAAGACCAAGGCTGCAGAGCGTGCAGCGATGAAAAAGAGGAAGGCATCAACTTCATCAGATTCTTCAGCTCTGAAGAAAATGAAGCCTCTGACAAGTTCAACTGAAAATCCAATTGATGCCGTTCCTGTCTCTTACATGCCATCAAAGGACCTTGTTCCTTTTGGTGAAGATTATGTGATTCCCAATGAATGCGATGAAGAAAGTCCTTCTACTGCTTCGACAGAGCAGTTGGATGAAGAAATTGAAGTGGACAATATCCCTTCAACCCCAGTTGTTTCCTCACCTATGCCTCAGTTCACTGCTGAAGAGGCAGGTGTTGAAGAAATGGAAGATGAGGATGTGGACATCGGCTGTACCACGCCTGTAATGAATGATGACTTTTGGGAAAGTCAACACCCCAACTCTCCAATGTTCACTCCACTTCAAGCAATTCCTAAGTCCTCTGCTGCTACTGAAGTGCAAATGGGATATGATGAACCTCAAGCAACTCCGTCTATCCATGAAGAGATTCCAGCCACTAGTGTTGAAGAAAATGTGAACGAAGAATTGATGACCCAGGCTGCAACTGAAGAAGCGCCTGAAATTCCTCAGCATGAGGAACCTGAGATTGCGATTCCTGAGGTGGTAATGCAGTTAACCGACACCCCTCAACCCAAGCCAAAGGACCCTTCTCCAAGAAGCCAAAATTCAAGGCTGATGATTTCCTCGGCGAGCGTGTATTCTTCACTGAATTCAACCCATATGACAATGCTCATGTTAGAAGGAAGCGTTTCTGGATTGCCAGCCAGGCCAACTTCTATTCCTCAGTACTCTTCGACTAGGACAAAGTCTTCGACCACCAGCATATTCCTCACGTGGACATGGAATCAGTGCCTTGCTTCACACCAGTCCTCAGTATGATTCACGATGCAGGACTGCTCAACTTTTGCACTGACATAGTGGATTGGAATGAAGAGCTAATTCTTCAGTTCTATGCAACGCTGCACATCACTGGTGAAGCTGCTGACATCAACACTTGGGTGTTGGACTGGATGACCAAAAACACTCACTACAAGGCACCAGCCTCTGAATTTCTTCGTGCCTTGCCAATCAGTCCTCCACCTGACGGTGCTCGTTGTCTGTATGATGAGCCCGGACTCACTGCTCACTATATGCAAGTGCTCATGAAGCCGCTGAATCCTGTTCAAGCCCCAAGGACCAAATTCCTCGTGAAGGAATTGCTGTATGTGCCAAGAACCATCTATCGCATTCTGAGAAGACCATGAGTCCTATCAAAGGTCATGACTCATCTGATGAAGAAATTGTTGGGATGATGAAGAATATGCTATTCAACATCATGCATGGCATCCCTATCAATTACCATGATTTCTTCATGAGGACTCTCGCAAATGTTGCACTTTCACTGTTTGAGCTGAAGCCTTATGCTCCATGGATCATGAGATTCCTCAAAACAAGGTCTTCACTCAACTACAAGGCTGACACCCTCAACCATGGCAGCTACTTGCCCCCGATTGAAGTCCTCAAATGGACATATTCTTCAAATGAAGAAAAGGGCAAAGCACCAGCTGTTATTGATGAAGGCATTCGTCCATTGGATGGTCAGTTCCGCAAATCTGCATCTTACTCCACCAATGATGACTCTGCCACTCATGATTCTGCTGCCAATGCTCCCAAGTCAAGTCCTCAAGCTACTGCTCCTCGTATGATGACTGACCGTGAGCTGCTTCTAAGTCTTCACCAGAAGGTTGATCGGAACCACAAATGCGTTAAGCGCCAGTTTGGCTCTATTCTTCACAACATGACCTCTACACATAATGCAATGAAGAAAAACCATTACTACCTCCATGAAGTGTTTGATCGCACCTGTGCTATTCTTTCACATCTATATGGTGAAGAAGATCTGAAGCAAATGGGCTTCAAAGAAGACTTTGACTGGTCTGCTCCTCCGCCGAAGAAGCTCAAGAAGGTCAAGGTTCCTCCCTTGATCCCGCGACATAGATGAGTATGAAGACCTGGATGACACTGCAGCAGGCCCTACATCGACTCAAGACCCCAACAACGCCAGCGCTCCTCCATCTTCATGATATTCTTCAAGGGCGTTAGTCCTCATGTTCAACCCTTTTGGTCATTCGATGACAAAGGGGGAGAAATTTGAGTTAGTCTTCAAGCGGGTCTATCTTATATGGGCGTGTTTTTCTAAGTTACAACTCTCATTATTTTGATGACTTTGCTGGATCGAGTTGTAATCTTAAACTCTATGGTGGCCTGATACTTTTGCTGAGTTCTTCTGCATGCTTATTCCTCATTAATGTCAATGCACACATGCTGAATTACATCAGTCACCATATTTCATCATGCATTTCAAATTCTTCATATTATATGTCAAATGCGTGTATGAATTACAAGATATAGGGGGAGATCTCCATGGTTATACTTTTCAAGTGTGCATTGCTTCAAAAGCAAATTCCACACTATGCACATCTTCAGGGGGAGTTCTTCTATATCTTGCAATCAAATTCCTCAATATCAGTATTTACACTTCATATGTTTATCCCCGTTGAAAGCTTAACCTATATTGTCATCAATCACCAAAAAGGGGAGATTGTAAGTGCATCTGGTGCCCCTTAGTGATTTTGGTCTATTGAAGACTTATAGGTTAAGGGACTGATGCGTTTGTGAGTGTACATAGGTCTATAAGTCTATGAGGAGTTTGATATTTACAGAGAAAGTCGACCCCTAAAAATGAAGTTCTTCGACTGAAGACTTTGGATTTCTGAAGACTTTCTGAAGACTTTGAAAGTGAAGAAATTGGTGTGACCTTGAAGACTTGGTAATCATTCGAGGAACATGAAGCGTGAAGACTTTTGTTTTTATAGCTTCATTTTCTCTTTATTGAGTCATAGGAAACACCGTACTGTAAAAGGGGGTCGAGGAAATACTCAGGAAAAATTTCCATGTGATGCTCAACTCAAAATCCTACACCTACCAATCCCTTCGAGTGAAGCCATTGGAAATCTCTTACAGTTCAGTCATATTCTTCAGTGAAAGAGACGAAGTTCTTCTGGTCTCTGAGGAATTTGTTCTGACTGAGGAGTTAGGAATTTGCCAGTGCAAATTGCCTACACAGTGAGGAACATGATAGCCCTGAGGATTTTGATAGTCAAAATTCTGACCGTTGCTGTGCTACGCGCCAACTGTCCCAAAATATCCTACCACCTAACGGTCATACCAGACAAGGGCATTTATGTCTTATCATGTTGGGCTGCTCCCTAGGCTATAAATAGCCGCCCCCACAACCACTAGTTGGTTGGCTGCTCCGAGAGAAACTGACAGTTGTCATTTGAGAGTATCCCATCCTCCGAGGACTTTGAGTGAAAATCATCAAGTGAGGAAAACCCAAACCCAAACCTACAAACCCCCAAAGTGATTGAGCATCACTGAAGAGATTGATCCTGCGTGGATCCGACGCTTGTTACCTTTGAAGACTGTGCTTCTTCCAGATGGTTAGGCGTCAAGGTCTAGAGCATCCAAGAGGAATTGTGGATCGCCGAGTGACCAAGTTTGTGAAGGTCCCGAAGTCACCTGAAGACTTACCACGAGTGATTGGGCGAGGTCTGTGTGACTTTAGCTCAAGGAGAATACAGCGAGGATTGTGTGTCCGGGACTGGGTGTCCTTGAGTTTAAATACTCAGCCGCTCCAACCAGATGTACAACTAAGACAGCAGTTGGAACTGGTCTACCAAATCATTGTCTTCACCGAGCTTCATGGTTCTATTTCCTCAACTCTTTCATTTCCTCATTTCTGTTGTTGTGTGCTTGTTCATATCTGTTTGAAGACTTTGACTGAAGACTTTCTCAATTTCCTCAGTTCAATTTCTTCAGTTTGTCCGTCTTCATCTTCTGTTATCCTGTGCTTACACTTTCTGTACTCTGTGCTTGTCTTCATTTCATCATGATGACTATGTGTGTGTTCTGCTATGCTTACTTTTGAGTACTTATTCCGCTGCAAGTAGTTCTTCATTTAGGAATTTCCTCACCAGCAAAATCCTCAGTGAAGAATTCATAAAAATCACCTATTCACCCCGCTCTAGTCTATATAATGCACTTTCAACAGCCAATGTCCACTTCTTCATATGCCATTTCTTCAACGCCGGCCTCTTCAGCAGTAAACTGAGGCATAGGCAAGGAGACAACAGGTGTTGAAGGGATTGCATCTACTTCAATTTCTTCATCCAACTGCTCTAACGAAGCAGCAGAAGGAATTTCTTCATCAGATTCACTTGGAATCACATAATCTTCATCAAAAGGAACAAGGTCCTTTGATGACATGGATGAGATAGGAACGGCATCAATTGGGTTGTCAAATGAGCTTGTCAAAGGCTTCGTCTTCTTCGAAGCTGAAGAATCCAATGAAGTTGATGCCTTACTTTTCTTCACTGCTGCACGCTCTGCAGTCTTGGTCTTCTTCACATCTGATGCATATGGAAGGATTGGAGTTGGCGTTGGTGTTGGTGCAGGAGGAGCAGAGGAATTAGGTTCATTTTCTTCAGGCACAATGGATGCAGTTGCGCCGACATCTTCATTTTCTTCAGGCGCAACACTAGTGGATGCCCTGGCAATTTCTTCAGCGGCTGGAATGCAGTCATCAGCCCTGGTACTTTCATTTTCTTCAGCAGCCTGATTTTCATCCGCGGTGCTGGCATGTTCTTCTATAGGTTGAACAGATGCTTTAGCTGGAGTGACTTCAATGTGCACAGGAGCAACATCACTTGAAGTGAATGTCTTCGTCAGCTTGACGAACCTGACCTTGGCGCCCTTCCAGTCAGCCTTGTAGGCTTCAAATTCTTCGCTGAGCTTCTTGATTTCAGCTTGCAGCGCAATAAGCTGCTTAGGCGAAAGATTGAGGACGTTGTCCTTTAGGTAGCACTGCTTCTTGTACTGCGCTTTCTTCAATGACCTTGCTTGGTCATACTTCCATTTTTCTTCTTCAATGAAGGCAGTCAAGACATGACTTTGACCAGGAGTGAGGTTCATCTCCGGCAAATGTGTGTTCGGGTCCTTGTGCCATAGATCAATGAAATCTAGGATCAACTTCGGATCCAGTAACATTGGCAAATTGCTGCCTTTGGCTCTAGCGGCCTTGACCTGCCAGTCTTTGA
The DNA here is from genome assembly GCF_018294505.1 of Triticum aestivum. Lineage (NCBI taxonomy): Eukaryota > Viridiplantae > Streptophyta > Magnoliopsida > Poales > Poaceae > Triticum > Triticum aestivum. The sequence goes on from NC_057813.1 coordinate 653,233,736, forward strand.
TGATTTTGACAAGTTCTTCATCATCAGCCTAATCATCATCAGATGGCACTTGAAAAGCGACCTGCTTCTTGTGAGGACTTGATCGAGGGCCTTGTCCAGCAGTGGCTTTTTTCTTCAGCAGAGAGGGGCCAGTTGAGGAATTTGGAGCAGCTGAGGAACTTGCAGACGCTCCTGAGGCAATTGAGATGCCTGTAGTCCTTTGGCACGTGGCGAGATGCACAGGTGCAGAGGATTTAGTTGGAGCATCTGAGGACTTTGTCGGAGGAACTGAAGACTTTGAAGGAGGAGGAGCAGTTTGAGGAGTTGGTCGTGAGGGCTTTGAAGAATCTGGCCGTGAGGGCATAGCTGAGGAACTTGGCTTTTGAGCAGGCTTCTTGGCCATGGCTTTCTTTAGCTTGCATGCAGAGGCCTCAGCAGCTGTAGCAGCAGCAGTAGAGTCTTCACTGAATTTCCTCACTGCTTCTTTTGCATGTTTGGCCAGTTTGGCCTGGCGCTTTGCCCATTCATCAGGATAATCCTCATCCCGCTTGAGGCTGGTGGGACCTACCAATTGGCCAGGTGCCAACGGAGGTCTTGGGCATGGAGGCTTGAGAGCGAATTTCTTCATATACTTGGGAGTAACATATCTGTACTCCCTCCATTCCCGTGCCCATCTCCTGTCTATCCTTTGTATGTGCACCTTGCACTAATTTTTGTCCTCTTTGCCAAATTTGGCCTCATCAGGAGTGCAGTAATCCTTGTATATGTCATCAGGGATCTCGAAAGCAGTATTGACCTCAAGCCTCTTTCCACCCTTCTGTGGCTTTTTACCATCAGCCATTTTCTTCATCTGAGGAATGTGAACAATGGAATTTTCTGAAGATGTATGCAACTTTTGTTCGAGGAATGCTGCAAATTAGTTAAGTTGATGAGAACCTAGTGATTTAGCCGCATACATGAGTACCTGTGAACAGAGTATAGTTGCAAGGAATTTGGAGAGGTCATATGCGTTCTCAGAGGGTTTTTCAAAAAGAATAAGTTTGAGGAATTTGACCAGATGAGTCTTGAAGAATTTCGCTAAGCATGCTTTGTCTTAGGTTCCAGAGTTGTATAGATCAAAGATCCACACAATTGAGGAATCATGAAGAAAAATTATTGCTTAGAGAAACGAATCAAGAGTAGATGACATGTGAGGTGTTCAGTGTGTGAAGATTTGAAGAATAAACACCTTTGAAGATTTTTAAGAAAACATTTGAATCAAAGAGGGCAGTAAAAGTAACTTTTAATTACCCTTGATGAAGAACACGACGAACTGGGAAGTGTAGATGTGAAGTTCGTCAGTTTAGATCTTCCACGCCCTAACTTGGCAGAGGAAGACAGCTACGACGGCGGCGGAGTGAAGAAATCTGCAGCCGGCGCGAGTACGACGATGACGAGGTTGAGGCAGTGAAGCTCTTCCTCACCGGTGACGATGAAGTAGCGACGGCGCTAGGGTTTGAGAAGCTCGAGCGGGAGTGAGAACGAGCGGGGTAAAAACAATGTGAGGAAGGGGAGGGGGTATTTATAGTCGGAGTGAAAAACTGTACACCCGAGGAAATTGGACGAACGTGCCCCTGACCCTTCTCATTCGCTTGACAAGTGTCACCCACATACTGAGAGGTGGCGATCGTGTGAGATCGTGGGTGAATAGAAAAGTATTATCATGGGATACAAAACTATTTGAGTGGCAAAGCCAAAATTTTAGATAAGATAAGTTAAAAGTTCTGTTCGCAAATTCTTCAGCTGACAAGGACATAGTGAAGATTTTGAACGAGTTTCAAATAGAACGCACATGAAGAATTTGTGAAAAGATTGGGTTGAGTTTAGAATAGAGGGGGAAGGGTCCGATCACATTCATTTAGGAAAAACAATCAACTTGAAGAATGAGCAATAAGTGAATGTTGTAGAGGACATAAACTCATATATATATATATATATATATATATATATATATATATGTTGGAAATACGCCCTAGATGCAATAATAAAAGGATTATTATTATATTTCTTTGTTCATGATAGTTGTGTTTTATTCATGCTATAATTGTATTATACGGAAATCGTAATACACGTGTGAATACTTAGACCACAACATGTCCCTAGTGAGCCTCTAGTTGACTAGCTCGTTGATCAACAGATAGTCATGGTTTCCTGACTATGGACATTGGATGTCGTTGATAACGGGATCACATCATTGGGAGAATGATGTGATGGACAAGACCCAATCCTAAGCATAGCACAAGACCGTGTAGTTCGTTTTGCTAGAGCTTTTCCAATGTCAAGTATCTCTTCCTTAGACCATGAGATCGTGTAACTCCCGGATACCGTAGGAGTGCTTTGGGTGTACCAAACGTCACAACGTAACTGGGTGACTATAAAGCTGCACTACAGGTATCTCCGAAAGTGTCTGTTGGGTTGACACGGATCGAGACTGGGATTTGTCACTCCGTATTACGGAGAGGTATCACTGGGCCCACTCGGTAGTGCATCATCATAATGAGATCAAAGTGACCAAGTGTCTGGTCACGGGATCATGCATTACAGTACGAGTAAAGTGACTTGCCGGCAATGAGATTGAACGAGGTATTGGGATACCGACGATCGAATCTCGGGCAAGTAACATACCGTCTGACAAAGGGAATTGTATACGGGGTTGCATGAATCCTCGACATCGTAGTTCATCCTATGAGATCATCGAGGAGTATGTGGGAGCTAACATGGGTATCCAGATCCCGCTGTTGGTTATTGACCGGAGAGCCGTCTCGGTCATGTCTGCATGTCTCCCGAACCCGTAGGGTCTACACACTTAAGGTTCGGTGACGCTAGGGTTGTATGAATATGAGTATGCGGCAAACCGAATGTTGTTCGGAGTCCCGGATGAGATCCCGGATGTCACGAGGAGTTCCGAAATGGTCCGGAGGTAAAGAATTATATATTGGAAGTGACGTTTCGGCCATCGGGAAAGTTTTGGGGTCACCCGGTATTGTACCGGGACCACCGGAAGGGTCTCGGGGGTCCACCGGGTGGGGCCACCTATCCCGGAGGGCCCCGTGGGCTGAAGTGGGAGGGGAAACAGCCCCTAGTGGGCTGGTGCGCCCCCCCCCCTTTGGCCCCTCCTGCGCCTAGGGTTGGAAACCCTATGGTGGGGGTGCGCACCACTTGCCTTGGGGGGCACTCCACCCCCCGGCCGCCGCCCCCCCCCCTTGGGAGATTGCATCTCTAGGGCCGGTGCCCCACCCTGGGGGCCTATATAAAGGAGGGGGGAGGGAGGGCAGCTGCACCCTGAGTCTTGGCGCCTACCTCCCCCTGCTACACCTCTTCCTCCTCCCGCAGTTGCTTGGCGAAGCCCTGCCGGAGTCCTGCTGCATCCACCACCACGTCGTCGTGCTGCTGGATCTTCATCAACCTCTCCTTCCCCCTTGCTGGATCAAGATGGAGGAGACGTCACTCTTACCATACGTGTGTTGAACGCGGAGGTGCCGTCCGTTCGACGCTAGGATCTCCGGTGATAGGATCACGACGAGAACGACTACCTCAACCCCGTTCTCTTGAACGCTTCCGTACGCGATCTACAAGTGGTATGTAGATGCATCTCTCTCTCTCGTTGCTAGATGAACTCATAGATGGATCTTGGTGAACGTAGGAAAATTTTATTTTATGCAACGTTCCCCAACAGTGGCATCATGAGCTAGGTCTATGCGTAGTTCTCTATTGCACGAGTAGAACACAAATTGTTGTGGGCGTAGATCTTGTCAACTTCCTTGCCACTACTAGTCTTTTCTTGCTTCAGCGGTATTGTGGGATGAAGCGGCCCGGACCGACCTTACACGTATGCTTACGTGAGACAGGTCCCACCGACTGAAATGCACTAGTTGCATAAGGTGGCTAGCGGGTGTCTGTCTCTCCTACTTCAGTTGGAGCGGATTTGATGAAAAGCGTCCGTATGAAGGGTAAATAGAAGTTGAAAAAATCATGTTGTGGTTATTCGTAGGTAAGAAAACGGTCTTGCTAGAACCCAATTGCAGCCACGTAAAAGATGCAACAACAATTAGAGGATGTCTAACTTGTTTTTGCAGCAATTGTCATGTGATGTAATATGGCCAGAAGTTGTGATGAATGATGAATGATATATTGTGATGTATGAGATCATGTTCTTGTAATAGGAATCACGACTTGCATGTCGATGAGTATGACAACCGGCAGGAGCCATAGGAGTTGTCTTAATTTTTGTATGACCTGCGTGTCAATGATTTAACGCCATGTAATTACTTTACTTTATTGCTAAGCCGTTAGCTATAGTAGTAGAAGTAATAGTTGGCGAGCAACTTCATGGAGGCACGATGATGGAGATCATGATGATGGCGATCATGGTGTCATGCCGGTGACGAAGATGATCATGGAGCCCCGAAGATGGAGATCGAAGAAGCTATATGATATTGGCCATATCATGTCACTACTTTATATAATTGCATGTGATGTTTATTATGTTTTATGCATCTTGTTTACTTAGAATGGAGATAGTAAATAAGATGATCCCTTATAATAATTTCAAGAAAGTATTCCCCCTAACTGTGCACCGTTGCTAAAGTTCGTCCTTTCGAAGCACCACGTGATGATCGGGTGTGATAGATCCTTACGTTCACATACAACGGGTGTAAGACAGTTTTACACATGCAAAACACTTAGGGTTAACTTGACGAGCCTAGCATGTACAGACATGGCCTCGGAACACAAGAGACCGAAAGGTCGAACATGAGTCATATGGAAGATACGATCAACATGGAGATGTTCACCGATGATGACTAGTCCGTCTCACGTGATGATCGGACACGGCCTAGTCGACTCGGATCGTGTAACACTTAGATGACTAGAGGGATGTCAATCTGAGTGGGAGTTCATTAAATAATTTGATTAGGTGAACTTAATTATCATGAACTTAGTCTAAAATCTTTGCAAAATATGTCTTCTAGATCAAATGGCCAACGCTCATGTCAACATGAACTTCAACGCATTCCTAGAGAAAACCAAGCTGAAAGATGATGGCAGCAACTATTCAGACTGGGTCCGGAACCTGAGGATCATCCTCATAGCAGCCAAGAAAGCATATGTCCTAGAAGGACCGCTAGGTGATGCACCCATCCCAGAGAACCAAGACGTTATGAATGCTTGGCAGTCACGTGCTGATGATTACTCCCTCGTTCAGTGCGGCATGCTTTACAGCCTAGAACCGGGGCTCCAAAAGCGTTTTGAGCGACACAGAGCATATGAGATGTTCTAGGAGCTGAAAATGGTTTTTCAAGCTCATGCCCAGGTCGAGAGATATGAAGTCTCCGACAAGTTCTATAGTTGTAAGATGGAGGAAAACAGTTCTGTCAGTGAGCACATACTCAAAATGTCTGGGTTGCACAACCGCCTGTCCCAGCTGGAGATCAACCTCCCGGACGTGGCGGTCATTGACAGAATCCTTCAGTCGCTCCCACCGAGCTACAAGAGCTTTGTGTTGAACTACAATATGCAGGGGATGGTGAAGACCATTCCTGAAGTAATTTCAATGCTGAAGTCAGCAGAGGTTGAAATCAAGAAAGGACATCAAGTGTTGATGGTCAATAAGACCACTAAGTTCAAGAAGGGCAAGGGTAAGAAGAACTTCAAGAAGGACGGCAAAGATGTTGCCGCGCCCGGTAAGCCAGTTGTCGGGAAGAAGTCAAAGAATGGACCCAAGCCTGAGATTGAGTGCTTTTATTGCAAAGGGAAGGGTCACTGGAAGCGGAACTGCCCCAAATACTTAGCGGACAAGAAGGCCGGCAACACTAAAGGTATATGTGATATACATGTAATTGATGTGTACCTTACCAGTACTCGCAGTAACTCCTAGGTATTTGATACCGGTGCCGTTGCTCATATTTGTAACTCACAGCAGGAGTTGCGGAATAAGCGGAGACTGGTGAAGGACGAGGTGACGATGCGCGTCGGGAATGGTTCCAAGGTCGATGTGATCGCCGTCGGCATGCTACCTCTACATTTACCCATGGTATTAGTTATGAACCTCAATAATTGTTATTTAGTGCAAAGTTTGAGCATGAACATTGTATCTGGATCTCGTTTAATACGAGATGGCTACTCATTTAAATCTGAGAATATTGGTTGTTCTATTTATATGAGAGATATGTTTTATGGTCATGCCCCGATGGTCAATGGTTTATTCTTAATTAATCTCGAACGTAATGTTACACATATTCATAGTGTGAATACCAAAAGACGTAAAGTTGATAATGATAGTCCCACATACTTGTGGCACTGCCGCCTTGGTCACATTGGTGTCAAGCGCATGAAGAAGCTCCATGCTGATGGACTTTTAGAGTCTGTCGATTACGAATCATTTGACACATGCGAACCATGCCTCATGGAAAAAATGACCAAGACTCCGTTCTCCGGAATAATGGAGCGAGCGACCAACTTATTGGAAATCATACATACTGATGTGTGTGGTCCAATGAGCATTGAGGCTTGCGGAGGATATCGTTATGTTCTCACTCTCACTGATGACTTGAGTAGATATGGGTATGTCTACTTGATGAAACACAAGTCTGAGACCTTTGAAAAGTTCAAGGAATTTCAGAATGAAGTAGAGAATCAACGTGACCGAAAGATAAAATTCTTATGATCGGATCGTGGAAGAGAATATTTAAGTCATGAATTTGGTACGCACTTAAGGAAATGTAGAATCGTTTCACAACTCACGCCACCTGGAACACCTCAGCGTAACGGTGTGTCCGAACGTCGTAATCACACTCTATTGGATATGGTGCGACCTATGATGCCTCTTACCGATTTACCGCTATCATTTTGGGGATACGCTCTAGAGACAGCTACATTCACTTTAAATAGGGCACCGTCTAAATCTGTTGAGACGACACCTTATGAATTATGGTTTGGGAAGAAACCTAAGCTTTCGTTTCTAAAAGTTTGGGGATGCGATGCTTATGTCAAGAAACTTCAACCTGAAAAGCTCGAACCCAAGTTGGAAAAATGCGTCTTCATAGGATACCCTAAGGAAACCATTGGGTATACCTTCTACCTTAGATCCGAAGGCAAGATCTTTGTTGCCAAGAATGGATCCTTTCTGGAAAAAGAGTTTCTCTCGAAAGGAGTAAGTGGGAGGAAAGTAGAACTCGATGAAGTACTACCTCTTGAACCGGAAAGTAGTGCAGCTCAGGAAAATGTTCCTGCGGTACCTACACCAACTGGAGAGGAAATTAATGATGATGATCAAGGTACTTCGGATCAAGTTGCTACTGAACTTCGTAGGTCCACGAGGACACGTTCCACACCAGAGTGGTATGGCAACCCTATCCTGGAAATCATGTTGTTAGACAACGGTGAACCTTCAAACTATGAAGAAGCGATGGCGGGCCCAGATTCCAACAAATGGCTAGAAGCCATGCAATCCGAGATAGAATCCATGTATGAAAACAAATTATGCACTTTGACTGACTTGCCCGATGATCGCCGAGCGATAGAAAACAAATGGATCTTTAAGAAGAAGACGAACGCGGATGGTAATGTCACCATCTATAAAGCTCGACTTGTTGCTAAGGGTTATCGACAAGTTCAAGGGGTTGACTACGATGAGACTTTCTCTCCCGTAGCGAAGCTGAAGTCCGTCCGAATCATGAGATATGGCAGATGGACGTCAAAACGGCATTCCTTAACAGCTATCTTAAGGAAGAGTTGTATATGATGCAGCCGGAAGGTTTTGTCGATCCTAAGAATGCTAACAAAGTATGCAAGCTCCAGCGATCCATTTATGGGCTGGTGCAAGCATCTCGGAGTTGGAACATTCGCTTTGATGAGATGATCAAAGCGTTTGGGTTTATGCAGACTTATGGAGAAGCCTGCGTTTACAAGAAAGTGAGTGGGAGCTCTGTACCATTTCTCATATTATATGTAGATGACATACTTTTGATGGGAAATGATATAGAATTCTTGGACAGCATTAAGGCCTACTTGAATAAGTGTTTTTCAATGAAGGACCTTGGAGAAGCTGCTTACATATTAGGCATCAAGATCTATAGGGATAGATCAAGACGCCTCATAGGTCTTTCACAAAGCACATACCTTGATAAGATTTTGAAGAAGTTCAAAATGGATCAGTCCAAGAAAGGGTTCTTGCCTGTATTGCAAGGTGTGAGATTGAGCTCGGCTCAATGCCTGACCACAGCAGAAGATAAAGAAGAGATGAGTGTCATCCCCTATGCCTCAGCCATAGGATCTATTATGTATGCCATGCTGTGTACCAGACCAGATGTAAACCTTACCGTAAGTTTGGTAGGTAGGTACCAAAGTAATCCCGACAAGGAACACCGGACAGCGGTCAAGAATATCCTGAAGTACCTGAAAAGGACAAAGGACATGTTTCTCGTTTATGGAGGTGACGAAGAGCTCGTCGTAAAGGGTTACGTCGACGCTAGCTTCGACACAGATCTGGATGACTCTAAGTCACAAACCCGATATGTGTATATGTTGAATGGTGGGGCAGTAAGCTGGTGCAGCTGCAAGCAGAGCGTCGTGGTGGGATCTACATGTGAAGCGGAGTACATGGCAGCCTCGGAGGCAGCGCATGAAGCAATATGGATGAAGGAGTTCATCACCGACCTAGGAGTCATACCCAATGCGTCGGGGCCGATCACTCTCTTCTGTGACAACACTGGAGCTATTGCCCTTGCCAAGGAGCCCAGGTTTCACAAGAAGACAAGGCACATCAAGCGTCGTTTCAACTCCATCCTTGAAAATGTTCAGGATGGAGACATAGATATTTGCAAAGTACATACAGATCTGAATATCGCAGATCTGTTGACTAAACCTCTTCGGTGAGCAAAACATGATCAACACCAGAACTCTATGGGGGTTCGATTCATCACAATGTAACTAGATTATTGACTCTAGTGCAAGTGGGAGACTGTTGGAAATATGCCCTAGATGCAATAATAAAAGGATTATTATTATATTTCTTTGTTCATGATAGTTGTATTTTATTCATGCTATAATTGTATTATCCGGAAATCGTAATACACGTGTGAATACTTAGACCACAACATGTCCCTAGTGAGCCTCTAGTTGACTAGCTCGTTGATCAACAGATAGTCATGGTTTCCTGACTATGGACATTGGATGTCGTTGATAATGGGATCACATCATTGGGAGAATGATGTGATGGACAAGACCCAATCCTAAGCATAGCACAAGATCGTGTAGTTCGTTTTGCTAGAGCTTTTCCAATGTCAAGTATCTCTTCCTTAGACCATGAGATCGTGTAACTCCCGGATACCGTAGGAGTGCTTTGGGTGTACCAAACGTCACAACGTAACTGGGTGACTATAAAGGTGCACTACAGGTATCTCCGAAAGTGTTTGTTGGGTTGACACGGATCGAGACTGGGATTTGTCACTCCGTATTACGGAGAGGTATCACTGGGCCCACTCGGTAGTGCATCATCATAATGAGATCAAAGTGACCAAGTGTCTGGTCACGGGATCATGCATTACAGTACGAGTAAAGTGACTTGCCGGCAATGAGATTGAACGAGGTATTGGGATACCGACGATCGAATCTCGGGCAAGTAACATACCGTCTGACAAAGGGAATTGTATACGGGGTTGCATGAATCCTCAACATCGTGGTTCGTCCGATGAGAACATCGAGGAGTATGTGGGAGTTAACATGGGTATCCAGATCCCGCTGTTGGTTATTGACCGGAGAGCCGTCTCGGTCATGTCTGCATGTCTCCCGAACCCGTAGGGTCTACACACTTAAGGTTCGGTGACGCTAGGGTTGTATGAATATGAGTATGCAGCAAACCGAATGTTTTTCGGAGTCCCGTATGAGATCCCGGACGTCACGAGGAGTTCTAGAATGGTCCGGAGGTAAAGAATTATATATAGGAAGTGCTGTTTCGGCCATCGGGAAAGTTTCGGGATCACCCGGTATTGTACCGTGACCACCGGAAGGGTCCCGAGGGTCCACTGGGTGGGGCCATCTATCCCGGAGGGCCCCGTGGGCTGAAGTGGGAGCGGAACCAGCCCCTAGTGGGCCGGTGCGCCCCCCTTTGGCCCCGCCTGCGCCTAGGGCTGGAAACCCTAGGGTGGGGGGGGCACCACTTGCCTTGGGGGGCACTCCACCCCCTGGCCGCCGCCCCCCTTGGGAGATTGCATCTCCAGGGCCGGCCCCCCCTGGGGTCCTATATAAAGGAGGGGGGAGGGAGGGCAGCCGCACCCTGAGTCTTGGCGCCTCCCTCCCCCTGCTACACCTCTTTCTCCTCCCGCAGTTGCTTGGCGAAGCCCTGCCAGAGTCCTGCTGCATCCACCACAACGCCGTCGTGCTGCTGGATCTTCATCAACCTCTCCTTCCCCCTTGCTGGACCAAGACGGAGGAGACGTCACGCTGACCGTACGCGTGTTGAACGTGGAGGTGCCGTTCGTTCGGTGCTAGGATCTCCGGTGATAGGATCACGACGAGAACGACTACCTCAACCCCGTCCTCTTGAACGCTTCCGTACGCGATCTACAAGTGGTATGTAGATGCATCTCTCTCTCGTTGCTAGATGAACTCATAGATGGATCTTGGTGAACGTAGGAAAATTTTATTTTATGCAACGTTCCCCAACAATATATATAATCAAATGAAGAACAACGACGGAAGGAGTGAAGACAATGCAAAGTTGAAGAATTTGAAAAACTGAGGAATTTCAAAAAAACTGAGGAAAAACTTAAATTGAAGATTTTCAACTTTTGGTGGTGGCGTATCCCACCGTATAAGAAAGCTGATTTCAGACACCCTGTACAATCATCGTAGGGCTCTGAGAATCCATTTCTTCGTTAATTTCTTCACACTTAGAGGGTTAGTCTTCATTGATTGAAGAAAAACGTTACTTTGTGTGTTGCGCATCTAAGTCATCAATTTTGCATAAGTGTTAGGATGAGTGTCCTTTTCAAAGAACATTCGAAGATTCTAGGATATTTAGCTCACACCGCAACTTGCTAAATCTCTTCTCATCCAAGTGTTGGTGTGTGAGCTAGATATCGAAGAATATGCTTCACAGCCTTATGGTGTGATTCCTTCGGTGTAGCTTGAAATCGGGCACACATGCAAACACTAAGCATAATATCCGGCCTAGACGCACATAGGTACAATAAAGAGCCAATCATGGAACGGTATACCTTTTGATCAAAGTCTTTACCATTTTCATCATTGCATAGATGGCCACTTGTGGGCATAGGAATTTTGACCCCTTTGCAATCTTGCATGCCGAATTTCCTCAATACATCTTTGAGGTATTTCTCCTGAGATATGAATATGCCATTGCTCTATTGACGACTTTTAAGACCTAAAAAGAATTTCAATTCTCCCATCATAGAAATTTGATATTCTTCACTCATCATATAGGCAAATTCATCACTGTAACATTGGTCAGTACAGCCAAAGATAACATCACCAACATATATTTGGCACACAAACAATTCACCATCATAAGACTTAGTAAAAAGAGTTGGGTCGAGTGAACCGGGTTTGAAGCCTTTCTTCATGAGGAATTCCTTCAAAGTATCATACCACGCCCGAGGGCCCTGCTTGAGGCCATACAGGGCCTTATTGAGTCTGAAGACTTTGTCAGGATGTTTTGAATCTTCAAAAGCTGGGGGTTGAGCAACATATACTTCTTCCTCAAGCTTACCATTGACGAATGAACTTTTCATATCCATTTGATATAACGTGATATCATGATGGTTAGCATAAGCAAGTAATATGCGAATAGCCTCAAGTCTAGCAACAGGTGCAAAAGTTTCATCAAAATCAATTCCTTCAACTTGTGTGTAGCCTTGAGCTACAATCCATGCCTTATTCCTCACCACAAGGCCATTTTCATCTTGCTTGTTGCGGTAGATCCACTTTGTACCAATGATATTGTGTTCGCGAGGATCTGGACAATTGACCAGTTCCCAGACATTGTTGAGCTTGAACTGATGTAATTCTTCTTGCATAGCTTGAATCCACTCAGGCTCCAGAAATGCTTCATCTACCTTAGTGGGCTCTGTGATAGAGACAAAAGCAAAGTGCCTACAAAAGTTAGACAAATGTGAAGCTTTTGAGCATGTGAGAGGACCTAGTGCTTCAATGTCATTGATGATTCTCTCAATTTGCACTTCCTTTCCAACCCGAGGATGAGCGGGTTGTCGTCGAGGAATTTGATCCGCATTTTCTTCAGGACCATTTTCCTCAGCACCATTTTCTTCAGGTGCTCCAGATCGACGTTCTTCACGTTCTGGAATGCATTCTTCAGCAGATTCTTCGGTACGAATGACATCCTCAGTAGCCTTGAACTTGATAGATTCCTCAGGTGCTGGTTCATCTATCACAGAAGGTAGATGCTCTCTTTGCGAGCCATTAGTTTCATCGATCCGCACATCTACAGTTTGAACAACTTTGTGAAGAACGTTGTTGAAGACTCTGTAGGCGTGCGAGTCCTTTCCGTAACCAAGCATAAAACCCTCAAGTGCTTTCGGTGCGAATTTAGAATTGTGATGAGGATCTCTAGTCCAACATTTAGCACCGAAGACATTGAAATAACTCACATTGGGCTTTTTGTCGGTGAGGAGTTCATAAGCAGTCTTCTTGAAGAATTTGTGAAGATATACTCTGTTGATGATGTGGCACGCAGTATCAATTGCTTCAATCCAGAAGTGACGAGGCGTCTTGTATTCATCAAGCATAGTGCGAGCCATCTCAACAAGAGTTCTGTTCTTGTGCTCCACGACGCCATTTTGCTGAGGAGTATAAGGAGCAGATAACTCACGAGTAATACCAAGTTCATTAAGATAGTCATCAAGACCAGAATTCTTGAACTCGGTCCCATTGTCACTTCTGATGTGCTTGATCTTCACACCAAAGTTGGTTGAAGCCCTCGAGGAAAATCGTTTGAAGACTTTCTGCACCTCATGTTTGTAAGTGACAATGTGCACCCATGTGTTACGAGAATAATCATCAACAATAACAAAGCCATATAGAGACGGATCATTTGTAACTGCAGAATAATGATTAGGACCAAAGGGATCCATGTGAAGCAATTCAAATGGTTGAGTGGTACTCATGATAGTCTTCGCTGGATGTTTGGCCTTGGTCATCTTTCCAGCTTCACAGGCTCCGCACGAATGATCCTTGAGGAATTTGACATTCTCAATGCCAATGACATGCTTCTTCTTCACAAGCGTGTGCAGATTCCTCATGCCAGCATGACCAAGTCGTCGATGCCATAGCCAGGCTTCTGAAGCTTTTGCAAGTAGCCATACGGCCGGTTGTGGTCCTGTAGAGAAATCAACAATATACAAATCTTCTCTCCTAAAGCCTTCGAAGACTTTGGAATTGTCAGCTTCCATGATCACAACACAACGATAGTTGCCAAAGACAACAACCATATCGAGATCACAAAGCATCGAGACAGACATGAGGTTGTATCCTAAGGACTCGACAGGCATGACTGTGTCCATGTGTTGATCCTTCGAGATCGCAACCTTACCTAGACCCAATACCCGACTTTTGCCTTTGTCAGCGAAGATGATATGCTTCAGATGCGATGGTGATAAGGGAGCATCCATCAATAGATTCTTGTCACCAGTCATGTGATTCGTACATCCACTATCATGGACCCACTCATTGGCTTTGGGTTGATCATCTTGCAGATGAATTAGTTGCAACTTACGAATTCATATACTTCATATATGAAGAATATGACATCAATATCATCAGATCAATTTCATCAGGCAGTAGAACAAATAAAACAGTATGAGGACGTAACAAATGAAAGTACATGTCTTCATGATTAGCCTGCATCCTTTCAGGCAATTTTCAGGTCTCCAGCAAATTCTTCAAGCGATTTAAGCACGTCTAGAGACCTGACCCTGCATAAGAGATTAGTTCTTTTTCTTCACCACCCACATCTGAAGGGGTGGCAAAGAATTCATCACTCTGCGAGCTCCATATGAGAAAGGTGGCATAGAAGCCAGTCCAGTTCGTTTCACATACGAGGAGTTAGGATAAGCATATGAGTAAGCAGAGAAATTCTTCGAGGACTTATGAACATAATGGTTAGAAGAATAATGCTCATATTCATAGCCATTAGCTCTTCCTGCAAAACAGAGGGGTTAGCACGATGATGATCATATGAGGACTTTGATCCTTTTGAGGAATTTGATCCATGTGAGGAAATTTGTCCGTATGAGGACTTGGATCCATATGAAGAATTCGGTCCATATGAAGAATTTGATCTAGAGTTCCTATTCTTCACAGGTGGTGTCATGAGTACATTCACCTGAAGACTTTCAAGGCACCTTTTGGGAACCCATATTTTCTTCATAGGGGAACCGTTCCTGCAGTTAGTGCCAACATATCCAGCAAATACTTCACCATTCTGATTTTTGAACAGTTTATAGTTGGAGTCAAATGACTCATCAGAAGAATGAGGTGATTCACATGTAAATCCAGATAAATTGGATGGATCAAGTGGAGGTCCCGTTGCAGCAACCCATCAGGTTTTCGAGTACTGCTCAGGCTTCCAATATGTTCCATCAGCATTGAGTTTCCTCTCAAAGGCAATACCCTCTTTCCTAGGGTTCCTGTTGAGGATCTACTTTTTGAGCATGTCACAAAGAGTCTTATGCCCTTTGAGGCTTTTGTACATGCCTGTCATGTACAATTCCTTCAGCCCTGCATCATCAGTGATACTAGCAATGTCCTCAAATGAGGAATTAGTGATAGCAGAGACAGATGAAGAATTTGTAGCATTAGAAGCATTTGAACATTCAGGTGAAGAATTAGTAGTTTCACATTCAATGCACTTCAAACACGGAGGAACAAATTCTTCGTGAGTAGCGCTGATTTGTTGAGCAAGCAATGAATCGCGCTCCTTCTGAAGATCTTCATAACTCACTCTTAGCTTCTCAAGATCGTGCTTTCTTTGAAGAAATTCATAAGAAAGCTTCTCATGATCAAATAACAGAGTGTTATGATGAGCTTGAAGGTTGTCAAACTTAGACTGAAGTCTCTGAAGATTTTCAGTCAAAGTTTTTGTTCGATCCATTTCTTCACCCAACATATCATCGCTCTTGTCTAGCATGTTTTGAACCTTTTCCAAGGCCTTTTGTTGTTTAGTGGAAATACAAACAAGCTTGGTATAGCTAGGTCCAAAATCATCATCAGATTCATCATCACTAGACTCGGATGAGGAACATTCAGTTACCTTGGCACCTTTTGCCATGAGGCATGGTGCAAAAGATGATGGTTCAGGTTCGAAAGTCATCGTTTTGAGAGATTCCTTGAAGTCCTCAAACCAAGGATCATGACGGGTTCGATGACCTTCATAGACCTCAGAGATTCGGTCCCAGATAAGATTCACATTGCATAGATGCATAATGCGCCTAAATTCATCTCTGGATAGGCAGGAATAGATGATATCCTTCACCATGATGTCAAGTCGAGTGTACTTGCGAATATCATCAGTGTCCGCCATCTTGCATAGATCGGTAAGACCAATCTCAGTGACGGTCCACAACTTGCTGTTCATTGCCATGAGTCGCTTCCTCATTGCTACCTCTTGAGCACTGTGTTGGATTTCCCCGAAGAGGAGAGGATGATGCAGTAGCGTAAGTATTTCCCTCAGTTTTTGAGAACCAAGGTATCAATCCAGTAGGAGATCATGCACAAGTCCCTCGTACCTACACAAAACGATAGCTACTCGCAACCAACACAATTAGGGGGAGTCAATCCCTTCATGGTCACTTACGAGGGTGAGATCTGATAGTGATGATAAATAATATTTTTGGTATTTTTGATATAGAGATACAAAGTAAAAAGTAAAAGGCAAAGTAAAAAAAAGAAAGTAAATAAAGTAATGGAGATTGATATGATGAGAATAGACAAGGGGCCATAGGTTTCACTAGTGGCTTCTCTCAAGATCATAAGTATTCTACGGTGGGTGAACGAATTACTGTTGAGCAATTGATAGAAAAGCGAATAATTATGAGATTATCTAGGTATGATCATGTATATAGGCATCATGTCCAAGACAAGTAGATCGAAACGATTCTGCATCTACTACTATTACTCCACTCATCGATCGCTATCCAGCATGCATCTAGAGTATTAAGTAAAACAGAGTAACGCTTTAAGCAAGATGACATGATGTAGAGGGATAAATTCATGCAATATGATAAAAACCCCATCTTGTTATCCTCGATGGCAACAATACAATACATGCCTTGCAACCCTTTCTGTCACTAGGTAAGAACACCGCAAGATTGAACCCAAAGCTAAACACTTCTCCCATTGCAAGAACTACCAATCTAGTTGGCCAAACCAAACGGATAATTGGAACAGACTTGCCAAGATAACTCAATCATACATAAAAGAATTCAGAGAAGAATCAAATATTGTTCATAGATAAGCTGGATCATAAACCCACAATTCATCGGTCTCAACAAACACAACGTAAAAAGAAGATTACATCGAATAGATCTCCACAAGAGAGGGGGATAACATTGTATTGAGATCCAAAAAGAGAGAAGAAGCCATCTAGCTAATAACTATGGACCCAAAGGTCTGAAGTAAACTACTCACACTTCATCGCAGAGGCTATGATGTTGATGTAGAAGCCCTCCATGGTAGATGCCCTCTCCAGCGGAGCTTCGGAACATGCCCCAAGATGGGATCTCGCGGATACAGAAGGTTGCGGCGGTGGAATTAGGTTTTTGGCTCCGTATCTGATCTGACGGAGGTACGTAGGTATATATAGGAGGAAGGAGTACGTCGGTGGAGCAACAGGGGGCCCACGAGGCATGGGGGCACGCCCGGGGGGGTCACCCTCCACCCACGTGACCGCCTCTGGCACTTCTTGGAGTAGGGTCCAAGTCTCCTGGATCACGTTCGGTGAGAAAATCACGTTCCCGAAGGTTTTATTCCGTTTGGACTCCGTTTGATATTCTGTTTCTTCGAAACACTGAAATAGGCAAAAAACAACAATTCTGGGCTGGGCCTCCGGTTAATAGGTTAGTCCCAAAAATAATATGAAAGTGGAAAATAAAGCCCAATATAGTCCAGAACAGTAGACAAAGTAGCATGGAGTAATCAAAAATTATAGATACATTGGAGACGTATCAAGCATCCCCAAGCTTAATTCCTGCTCGTCCTCGAGTAGGTAAATGATAAAAAAGAATTTTTGATGCGGAGTGATACTTTGTCATAATTTCAATGTAAATCTTCTTAATTGTGACATGAATATTCAGATCCGAAAGATTCAAGACAAAAGTTCATATTGACATAAAAATACTAATACTTCAAGCATACTAATCAAAGCAATCATGTCTTCTCAAAATAGCATGGTTAAAGAAAGTTATCCCTACAAAATCATATAGTCTGGCTATGCTCTATCTTCATCACACAAAGTATTTAATCATTCACAACCCTGATGACGAGCCAAGCAATTGTTTCATACTTTAGAAATCTCAAACTTTTTCAACTTTCACGCAATACATGAGCGTGAGCCATGGACATAACATATAGGTGGAATATAATGGTGGTTATGGAGAAGACAAAAAGGAGAAGATAGTCTCACATCAACTAGGAGTATCAACGGGCTATGGAGATGCCCATCAATAGATATCAATGTGACTGAGTAGGGATTGCCATGCAACAGATGCACTAGAGCTATAAGTATATGAAAGCTCAACAAAAGAAACTAAGTGGGTGTGCATCCAACTTTCTTGCTCAAGAAGACCTAGGGCACTTTTGAGGAAGCCCATCACTGGAATATAGAAGCCAAGTTCTATAATGAAAAATTCCCACTAGTATATGAAAGTGATAACATATGAGACTCTCTATCATGAAGATCATGGTGCTTATTTTGAAGCACAACTGTGGAAAAAGGATAGTAGCATTGTCCCTTCTCTCTTTTTCTCTCATTTTTTTCTTTTTTTTCTTTTGGTGGGCTTCTTTGGCCTCTTTTTTATTTTTTTTATTTGGGCTTCTTTGGCCTCTTTTATTTTTCATAAAGTCCGGAGTCTCATCCCGACTTATGGGGGAATCATAGTCTCCATCATTCTTTCCTCACTGGGACAATGCTCTAATAATGATGATCATCACACTCTTATTTTTCTTACAACTCAACAATTACAACTCGATACTTAGAACAAGATATGACTCTATATGAATGCCTCCGGCGGTGTACCGGGATATGCAATGAATCAAGAGTGACATGTATGAAAATTATTAAGATGGCCTTGACACAAATACAATGTCAACTACATGTTCATGCAAAGATCAATATGACAAAAGTAATGTGTGTCATATCAAAGGAACGGTGTAGAGTTGCATGGCAATATATCTCGGAATGGATATGGAAATGCCATAATAGGTAGGTATGGTGGCTATTTTGAGGAAGGTATATGGTGGGTGTATGGTACCGGCGAAAAGTGCGCGGTTATTAGATTGGCTAGTAATGACGGAAAGGTGAGAGTGTGTATATTCCATGGAGTCAACATTAATCAAAAGAACTCATGCACTTATTGAAAAAAATTAGAAGTCATCAAAAACCAAAGCATTAAATGCATACTCCTAGGGGGATAGATTGGTAGGAAAAGACCATCGCTCGTCCCCGACTGCCACTCATAAGGAAGACAATCAATAAATAAAATTGTGCTCCGACTTCATCACAAGCGGTTCACCATACGTGCATGCTACGGGAATCACAAACTTCAACGCAAGCATTCTTTAAATTCTTAATTACCCTAACTAGCATTGCTTTAATATTATCACCTCCATATCTCAAAACAATTATCAAGCATCAAACTTATCTTAGTATTCAACGCACTCAAAAGAAAGTTTCACAAATCTTGAATACCAAGTATATTAACTTTAAGCAAATTATCATGCTATTAACAACTCTCAAAATAATCTAAGTGAAGCATGAGAGATCAATAGTTTCTTTAAAACAAATCCACCACTGTCCTCTTAAAGATCTAAGTGAAGCACCAGAGCAAAAATTATTATGCTCAAAACATATACGTGAAGCACTATGAGCAAAATTATCAAGCTCAAAAGATATAAGTGAAGCACATATAGTATTCTAGCAAATTCCAAATCATTTATGGCTCTCTCAAAAGGTGTTTACAGCAAGGATGATTGTGGCAAACTAACAAGCAAAGACACAAATAATAATGACGCTCCAAGCAAAACACATGTCATGTGGTGAATAAAAATATAGCTCCAAGTAAATTACCGATGGAAGTAGACGAAAGAGGGGATGCCTTCCGGGGCATCCCCAAGCTTTGACTTTTTGGTGTCCTTGGATTATCTTGGGGGAGCCATGGGCATCCCCAAGCTTAGGCTCTTGCCACTCTTTGTTCCATAATCCATCAAAAGAATTCACCCAAAACTTGAAAACTTCACAACACAAAACTCAATACAAATCTCATGAGCTCCGTTAGTGAAAGAAAACAAAATACTACTTCATGGTACTGTAATGAACTTATTATTTAATTATATTGGTGTTAAACCTACTGTATTCAAACTTCCTTATGGTGTATAAACTAATTTATTAGCCATAGATACATTGAAATAAGCAAACAACACACGGAAAACAGAATCTGTCAAAAAAAGAACAGTCTGTAGCAATCTGTAACTAACACAAACTTCTGGAACTCTAAAAATTCTACCAAAATAGGACGTACTGGAAAATTTGTTTATTGATCATCAGCAAAAAGAATGAATGCAAAATCACGATCCTGTGATTTATTGAATTTTTTATCATGAGCGCAAAGTTTCTGTTTTTCAGCAGAATCAAATCAACTATCATCATAGCTTATCCTATAGGTTCTACTTGGCACAAACACTAATTAAAACACAAAACCACATCTAAACAGAAAGTAGAAACAAAATTTAGCACTAAACAGGAACAAACAAAGAACACAAAATAAAATTGGGTTGCCTCCCAACAAGCGCTATCGTTTAACGCCCCTAGCTAGGCATAAAAGCGAAGATAGATCTAAGTTTTGCCATCTTTGGTAGGCAATCCATAAGTGGCTCTCATGATAGATTCATAAGGTAATTTTATTTTCTTTCTAGGGAAGTGTTCCATACCCTTTCTCAAGGGAAATTGTAATCTAATATTCCCTTCCTTCATTTCAATAATCGCACCAATCGTTCTAAGGAAAGGTCTGCCAAGAATAATAGGACATTAAGGATTGCAATCTATATCAAGAACGATAAAATCTACGGGCTCATAATTCCTATTGGCAACAATAAGAACATCATTAATTCTTCCCATAGGCTTTTTAGTAGTGGAATCCGCAAGATGCAAATTTAGAGAGCAATCCTCAAGGTCACGGAAATCTAGCAAATCACACAAAGTTTTGGGAATAGTGGAGACACTAGCACCCAAATCACACAAGGCATGAAACTCATAATCTTTAATTTTAATTTTGATAGTAGTTTCCCACTCATCAAAGAGTTTTCTAGGGATAGAAACTTTCAACTCAAGTTTTTCTTCATAAGATTGCATCAAGGCATCAACAATGTGTTTGGTAAAGGCCTTATTTTGACTATAAGCACGAGGAGAATCTAGCATGGATTGCAACAAGGAAATACAACCAATCAAAGAGCAATTTTCATAATTAAATTCCTTGAGATCCAAAATAGTGGGTTTAGCAACATCAAGGTTTTTATTTCTTTCAATCCCACTTTCATCAATTTCATCATCAAGATCTAGAAACTCAGAATTCTTAGGACGCCTTCTAGGTAAAGGAAGATCATATTCAGTTTCATCAAGATTCATATTGCAAAACAAGGATTTAATAGGGGAGACATCAATAAATTTTAGATCTTCATCTTGATTTTCATAGGAATCGGAAGAACACGCTTTAATAAAGGCCTCTTTGGAAGCACGCATCCTGGCAGTTCTTTCCTTGCACTCATCAATGGAAATTCTCATAGCTTTGAGAGACTCATTGATATCATGCTTAGGAGGAATAGATCTAAGCTTTAAAGAATCAATTTCAAGAGAAATTCTATCAACGTTCCTAGCCAAATCATCAACCTTAAGCAATTTTTCTTCAAGCAAAGCATTAAAATTCTTTTGTGAATTCATAAACTCTTTAACACTACTCTCAAATTCAGTGGGCAACTTATTAAAATTTCCATAAGAGTTGTTGTAGGAATTTCCATAATTATTATAAGGATTACTAGGATAAGGCCTAGTATTAAAATTCCTCTATATGCGTTATTTCCAAAACTATTCCTTCCAACAAAATTCACATCCATTGATTCATCATTATTCTCAATCAAAGTAGATAAAGGCATATCATTGGGATCAAGAGAAGTATTTTTAGTAGCAAACATCTTCATAAGTTCATCCATCTTTTCACTCAAAACATTGATTTCCTCTATAGCATGCACTTTTTTACTAGAAGTTCTTTCGGTATGCCATTGAGAATAATTATCCATAATATTGTCAGGCAATTTTGTAGCATCTCCTAATGCAATTTCCATAAACGTGCCTCCCGCGGCCGAGTCTAAAAGATTTCTAGAAGCAAAATTTAATCCGGCATAAAAATTTTGTATGATCATCCATAAATTCAAACCATGAGTAGGGCAATTGCGAAGCATCAATTTCATTCTTTCCCAAGATTGGGCAACTTGCTCATGATCAAGTTGTTTGAAATTCATAATATCGTTCCTAAGAGTGATGATCTTAGCAGGAGGAAAATATTTAGAGATAAAAGCATCTTTGCACTTGTTCCAAGAATCAATACTATTTTTAGGCAAAGACGAAAACCAAATTTTAGCATGATCTCTAAGTGAAAACTTAAATAACTTCAATTTGACAATATTGTTATCCATATCTTTCTTCTTTTGCATATCACACAAATCAACAAAATTGTTTAGATGAGTAGCGGCATCTTCACTAGGAAGGCCGGTGAATTTATCTTTTATAACAAGATTCAGCAAAGCGGTATTGATTTCACAAGACTCATCATTATTAAGAGGAGCAATTGGAGTACTAAGTTAATCATTATTATTGGTATTCGACAAAACACACAATTTGGTATTATCTTTTGCCATGGCAACAAGTAATCCAACACACAAGCAAAGGCAAACGAGAAAAAGGCAAAAGAGAAAGAGAGGAGGAGATTGGGAAAGAGAGGGAGAATAAAACGGCAAGGGTGAAGTGGGGCAGAGGAAAATGAGAGGCAAATAATGTAATGCGAGAGATAGGGATTGTGATGGGTACTTGGTATGGTTGACTTTTGCACGAACTCCCCGGCAACAGCGCCATCAATTCTTCTTGCTACCTCTTGAGCACTGCGTTGGATTTCCCCGAAGAGGAGAGGATGATGCAGTAAAGTAGCGTAAGTATTTCCCTTAGTTTTTGAGAACCAAGGTATCAATCCAGTAGGAGATCACGCACAAGTCCCTCGTACCTACACAAAACGATAGCTACTCGCAACCAATGCGATTAGGGGTTGTCAATCCCTTCACGGTCACTTACGAGGGTGAGATCTGATAGAGATGATAAATAATATTTTTGGTATTCTTGATATAGAGATGCAAAGTAAAAAGTAAAAGGCAAAGTAAAAACAAAGCAAGTAAATAAAGTAATGGAGATTGATATGATGAGAATGGACCCGGGGGCCATAGGTTTCACCAGTGGCTTCTCTCAAGAGCATAAGTATTCTACGGTGGGTGAACAAATTACTGTTGAGCAATTGATAGAAAGGCGAATAATTATGAGATTATCTAGGTATGATCACGTATGTAAGCATCATGTCCAAGACAACTAGATCGAAACGATTCTGCATCTACTACTATTACTCCACTCATTGACCGCTATCCAGCATGCATCCAGAGTATTAAGTAAAACAGAGTAACACTTTAAGCAAGATGACATGATGTAGAGGGATAAATTCATGCAATATGATAAAAAACCCATCTTGTTATCCTTGATGGCAACAATACAATACGTGCCTTGCAACCCTTTCTGTCACTGGGTAAGAACACTGCAAGATTGAACCCAAAGCTAAACACTTCTTCCATTGCAAGAACTACCAATCTCGTTGGCCAAACCAAACGGATAATTCGAAGAGACTTGCAAAGATAACTCAATCATACATAAAAGAATTCAGAGAAGAATCAAATATTGTTCATAGATAAGCTGGATCATAAACCTACAATTCATCGGTCTCAACAAACACACCGCAAAAAGAAGATTACATCGAATAGATCTCCACAAGAGAGGGGGAGGACATTGTATTGAGATCCAAAAAGAGAGAAGAAGCCATCTAGCTAATAACTATGGACCCGAAGGTCTGAAGTAAACTACTCACACTTCATCGGAGAGGCTATGGTGTTGATGTAGAAGCCCTCCGTGGTAGATGCCCTCTCCGGCGGACCTCCGGAACAGGCCCCAAGATGGGATCTCGCGGATACAGAAGGTTGCGGCGGTGGAATTAGGTTTTTGCTCCGTATCTGATCTGACGGGGGTACGTAAGTATATATAGGAGGAAGGAGTACGCCGGTGGAGCAACAGGGGGCCCACAAGGCAGGGGGGCGCGCCCATGGGGGGGAGTGCCCTCCACCCTCGTGACCGCCTCTGGCACTTCTTGGAGTAGGGTCCAAGTTTCCTAGATCACATTCGGTGAGAAAATCACGTCCCCGAAGGTTTTATTCTGTTTGGACTCCGTTTGATATTCTGTTTCTTCGAAATACTGAAATAGGCAAAAAACAACAATTCTGGGCTGGGCCTCCGGTTAATAGGTTAGTCCCAAAAATAATATGAAAGTGTAAAATAAATCCCAATATAGTCCAAAACAGTAGACAAAGTAGCATGGAGTAATCAAAAATTATAGATATGTTGGAGATGTATCACTCATCATGGCCTTCCACTTGGGATAATCATGCTCGTCAAAGATGGGGCATGTCACTTTCTTCATACCTGCGGTCGACATAACTAAAACTCCAGGCGGTTAAACCAAAATCACACAGAACAAGGGAGTACCTTGCTCTGATACCAATTGAAAGTGCGTTATATCAACTAGAGGGGGGTGAATAGGCGATTTTTATGAATTCTTCACTGAGGAATTTCAGGGTGAGGAAATTCCTAAGCGAAGAACTACTTGCAGCGGAATAAGTACTCGGATGTAAACATAACAGAACACAAGCATGGTCATCATGATGAAATGAAGACAAGCACAAAGTATAAAAAGCGTAAACACAGGTGTCGGTGTCAAAACCGGCGGATCTCGGGTAGGGGGTCCCGAACTGTGCGTCTAGGCGGATGGTAACAGGAGACGAGGGACACGATGTTTTACCCAGGTTCGGGCCCTCTTGATGGAGGTAAAACCCTACGTCCTGCTTGATTGATATTGATATTGTGGATGTTTACAAGAGTGGATCTACCACGAGATCAAGGAGGCTAAACCCAAGAAGCTAGCCTATGGTATGATTGTAATGGTTGTTGTTGTTGTCGTGTCCTACGGACTAGAGCCATCCGGTTTATATAGACACCGGAGAGGGCTAGGGTTACATAGAGTCGGTTACAATGGTAGGTGATCTACATATCCGTATCGCCAAGCTTGCCTTCCATGCCAAGGAAAGTCCCATCCGGACACGGGGCGAAGTCTTCAATCTTGTATCTTCATAGTCTTGGAGTCCGGTCGATGATGATAGTCCGGCCGATGATAGTTTGGCTGATGATGGTAGTCCGGCTATCCGGACACCCCCTAATCCAGGACTCCCTCAGTAGCCCCTGAACCAGGCTTCAATGACGATAAGTCCGGCGCGTATATTGCTTGGCATTGCAAGGCGGGTTCCTCCTCCGAATGATAGAAGATTGTGAACACCAGGATAGTGTCCGGCTCTGCAAAATAAATTCCACATTCCACCGTAGAGAGAATAATATATACACAAGTTCAATCTGCTGACGTTTTTTGCGGCATGACGTCACGCCACTACCAAGCCATTACTTGAATTGTTTTTTACTCTACCACCTCAGTGCATTTAGCGAAGCGGTTTCCTTGGCACGTCTTGTCGAAGCAAAGATCGTGTTCCCCTTAATCCGGGATTCTCATCAATACGGACGTGGGTAACCCAACCGCGCCATTGATGGTGACGCTTGGGGGATAAGCGAGTTTTACCAGGCCGGTGGGGGACGCGTAGACTTCGCCCGCCCATATAAGGGATAAGGATTCACCTTTTCACCTACGCCTTCTTCCTCCTTTGCTTATCCATCTCCGCGCACTCGAGCTCCAGCGCCCAAGCCCGCACATCTCGTCTCAACCTTCCCCAGTCATGTCTGGAGCAGGAGGCAAGTGGATGACCTCCTCCGTTACGGAGGAGCACATCGAAAGACTGCGCAGCGCCGGATACCTGTCCGGCGACATCACGCACCGGCTGCCCGACGAGGGGCAGCTCATCCCCACCCCCAGGCCCCATGAGAGGGTCGTTTTTCTTCCCCACTTCCTCCGCGGACTGGGCTTTCCACTTCACCCCTTTGTCCGGGGGCTCATGTTCTACTACGGCCTGGATTTCCATAATCTGGCGCCGAACTTCATCCTCAACATCTCGGCGTTTATCGTCGTGTGCGAGGCCTTCCTCTGCATCCAGCCCCACTTCGGCTTGTGGCTCAAGACCTTCAATGTCAAGCCGAAGGTAGTGAAGGGCACTCAAGCGGAGTGCGGAGGCGCCATGTTGGGCAAGATGCCCAACGTCCTTTGGTTCGAAGGGGCCTTCGTGGAATCCGTCAAGGGGTGGCAATCGGGGTGGTTCTATATCACCGAGCCGCGCGACCCTAAGTGGGCGGCGGCCCCCGAGTTCAGATCTGGTATCCCCACGCAGCTCACCTCCTGGAAAGAGAAGGGCTTGCTGTGGGGTAGTTCGGAGGAGGTGACGGGACTCCAAGCCTGTATCCAGAAGCTGGTGAAGAAGCTCAGGCTGGTTAACGTGGTCCAAGTCATGCTCGTCCGCCGGATTCTCCCATGCCAAGAGCGGGCATTCAATCTGTGGGAGTTCAATCCGGAACAGCACCAGGCGCTGAGCGGGCTCTTCGACACAACGTACGAAGGCGCCTGGAGGGTGCTGTTTAAGGGCGCCGAAGCCCCCGCATCCGCGACTGAAGATCGCGGATTTCACTCGCAGCGCCAAGCCGACGAGGTAAGTGATTCTACCCCTTTACGGGACACTTGCTTTTCATAGTTTGACTCTATGCGGGTTTTAATTTCCCCTTTTCCTTTGACAGGACTGGATGAGGAAGGCGGAGCAGATTATCTGCCCGGCTCCTATGCCAGAAAACCCAGTAGACGCCCGTCTAGCGAGGCTGCTGGTTCCGGCACCGCACGTGGTGCCGGAGAAGAAGGCCAAGAAGGAGGCCACGGGTGCTCGAAAGAGTTCCCGTTTTCAGGTGTCCGACGACTCCGGGGCGGACTCCTCCCCCGAAAACGAGGAGGAGAAAGAGGACTCTCTCCCAGAGGGGGGAGAGAGGAAGAGGAAGGCTTCCCCAACAGGGGAGGCCGAAGGGTCCAAGAGGGGAAGGACTATTCCCCCGGACAGCTCCGCCAACATCAATGTTGGCGAGGAAGAATGGCCTTCAAGGGCCAGGCCTCCGGCGAGATCGTAAGTATCCAGATTCCTAAATGAGTTATAATTTCTTTTTGTGCGTCACATAGTGCCATTCTGATGCCGCATGCTGCCTGTAGTCCGGCCAATGATGATCTCCCCGCTTCATCGAGCGGGTCGTTGGCTCCGTCGGAGGTAGACTCCATCCCGACCGCCTCCACCCCTCGTGACACCGAGGACGCCGAGGTGGGATCCCAAGAAGGGGCCCATCAGGGGGAGGCTCCGGAGGCGCCACAAGGCGGCCTCCCGGACTTTGCGCCGGACTCCATATCAGAACCCGCAGTGGCTGTGGAGTCCGGCCGGTGGCCCCTTCGCACGAAGGGCAAGACCGTGACGCCGGCGGCTTCCATCCAACCGGAGGCGCCGGATAATTTGTTGGAGGCGCTCCAGAGCGCTTCCATCGAGGAAGAACACCGCACTATTATGAGTGCGGTGATTCAGAAGGTACAGCTCACCAAGAGCGGGCTGACCGAAGCCTGCAGTAGCCTTCTATCAGGCTTTGAGGTAAGAAGTTAAAAATATGCAATGTAATACCGCATAGACAGTAGCCCCTGATGCTCGGTTCGGTGTTCGGAAAGAAAAGCCGGATTGAGGATCTGAAAAAAAAAGATATACGCAGGGTTGCTAAAAAATTATGTCAATATGGGTTGCAGGCTGCGCTGCTGACCTCTGCCGCACTGACTGTGGAGGTTGGTGCTTTGAAGCAGGAGCTCGAGCGGTCCGAGCAAGAGCTCGGCCGCGCCAAGAAGCAGCTCCAGGACAAAGAAGGTGAGTGACACCACTTTGAACTTGTACCTTACAGAAAAGGATTTAGGTTGCAACAAAAAATAACAAGGATAACATGGGTACTGCAGGGGCCACGAACGAGGTGGCGACCCTGAAGGAGGCCGTGTCTGCGGCCGAACGCAATGCGGCCGCGGAACGAGCAGAGCGAGAAAAGCAGGAGGCGCGGGTGGTGGTGGTTCAGCAAGAGCTCCAGGCTCTCATGGAAAAGCATGAGAGTTTGGAGCGTGACTCAAAGACTCGAGAGTCCGAGCTTGCCTCGGCTCTCGAAAGTGCCAAGACTGCCAAGGCCGATGCCCATAAGTCCCTTCAGGAGATTGAGTTGGTGAGGAAGATAGCGGCGGGTAAGGCATTTTTCATGCAAAGCAAGCATGTGAATGTAAATTACGTGTTACTTACCCGTATTCAGAGCTCTCCAGGGGCATTTGCAGATCTGCCTCGCAGTGTATCTGATGCCGCCACATTCTATCGAGCCGAGGAGGGGAGCTCAACGGAGAAGGTCTTCTAGTCTCAGTATGCTGAGGCCGGCCATCCGGTGCCCCCTAGCGACCAGCTGAAGCAGCTGGTCGAGCTCCACAAGGTGGCCGAGGAGGCCATGAAGGGCCTCATAGTCCGGCTGTGGCCTGGAGAAGCCACGCCTGGGAGCTACTTCGGCCTCGTGCGACGGTTGGTGGATGCGTGCCCCTGGGTGGAGGTTATCAAGCACTCCTCCTGTATTGAAGGTGCTCGTCGGGCCCTTGCCCGCACAAAAGTGCATCGGGGCAAGCTGGATGCGGAGAAGCTAATCACTGACGTGCCACCAGCGGGCAAGGAATATCGTACGCCCGAAATGTACTATAGGACTGTCCTGAAGGGTGCCCTCAAGATCGCGGATGAGTGCCCCAGGGATGTAATTATTGAGTAAATTCGCAATGTGTTATCCTGTGCGCTGAAAACTTTGTTCATATGTGCTAAGCAACGCTTGTTAATTTAAAATATTACCTTCTATGCGGCCATTTATTAAATCTGTGAGATGGCAAGTCGTCGGCTTCAGCCCCCATGCCATGAGTACTGGGGTGTTCGGGATAAACTTGAGCACTCTTGTTCCCATTTTTGGGTCCATCTAGGGAGGCGCTCAACACAACGAACAAGGCAACCAGACTTATAGTGCTTGAACACTCTCACTTAGCCATAGAATTCTATAATTTTAAATTTTGGCGAAGCCCCTAGTATTCGGAAGACCAAATTAGGGGCGCTATCCACGCCTTCGTCGGACATTATCCGGAACTTCGCTCGAAGCGGCGTAAGTCTTTAAGGACCCGAAAGGACCTCTCAAACAGCGACCAGTCTCTCGCCTTATCATGACAGTCAGTTTTAGCTTTCTTCACTGAGGCGTTAACCCGGCTCAACCGGGGCGCAATCGCAGTGGTTCTCCCAGTGCTACCTTAGCCGATAGAACGGAACGTAAGGTGCCAAACATGGGAGCCGGGCAAACCCAAGTATTGACCCAAGACATGATTCGGAGCTGATTCATATAATGCTATAAGTTCGGGGTGCCGCACTTGTGAAAGTGTTCGGACTTTATCACACCATAATGCGGGGAACATAAGCCCCTGGTGTATTTGGTCGTACCAAAATGTACGGATGCAACATGTCGTAAATGAACATATATATATATAAGGTAATGCAATTATGGGCAAAAAGTGCTGCATTTTATTCGAGAAGATCTGTTATGAGTACGGAATGATACAAATAGTGCGGAAAGCAAGGGATTGGACGAATTAAAGGCGTCTCCCTCCAGGGGTAGGCCGCGGAATGGTGTATTTAACAAATTTAATGCTCGTAATGGAGACCACCTGAGTGTTCGTCGCGGCCTTTGTCCCTCCCTCGCTGTTGCATCATGAGTTCGGCAGGTTCGCCGCTGGACAGAGTTCTGTATAAAAGAGAGAGAAATAAAAGATAAAAAGAGCGAGACACTTGGGAGCCCCTGGTGTGGTCAAACCGCACTCTAGGTCTGTTGTGGTTGTTCCTCTCCCCCTATGCCCATGGTATCTCCAGGGCGTAATTATGTATGCGGAGAGTTTGTCTTACAATTGAGCGAGGGCTGGGGTTGAGGCCGCATTGCTACGCGTGCTCGGAACGTGCCAGGTGGTCTTGGTTGATGTTGCTTCGGTCGCGTTTGGCCGTGTCCGGTCGTTTAACGGCCGGACTCAAAAATTGCCTTAAAAGGCTGCTCTGTACTTCTGCCGCGAGAGCCGCTGTATGTTCCTCCGTTCGGAGGGAGCATTTCGTGTTTCTTCCATTGACCGTGATGACTCCACGAGGGCCTGGCATCTTGAGCTTAAGGTATGCATAATGCGGCACCGCGTTGAATTTTGCGAACGCGGTTCGTCCGAGTAGAGCGTGATAGCCACTGCGGAACGGGACGATGTTGAAGATTAACTCCTCGCTTCGGAAATTATCCGGGGATCCGAAGACCACTTCAAGTGTAACTGAGCCTGTACAACTGGCCTCGACACCTGGTATGACGCCTTTGAAGGTTGTCTTTGTAGGTTTAATCCTTGAAGGGTCTATGCCCATCTTGCGCACTGTATCCTGATAAAGCAGGTTTAGGCTACTGCCGCCGTCCATCAGGACTCTCGTGAGGTGAAATCCATCGACGATTGGGTCTAAAACCAATGTGGCGAATCCGCCATGGCGGATACTGGTCGGATGGTCTCTTCGATCAAAAGTGATCGGGCAAGAGGACCATTGGTTGAATTTTGGGGCGACTGGCTCCATCGCGTATACGTCCCTTAGTGCACGCTTCCGCTCCCTCTTGGGAATATGCATTGCGTATATCATGTTTACCGTCCGAAATTGAGGGGGGAATCCCTTTTTTCCTCTGTTGTTCGGCAGCCGGGTCTCTTCCTCGTCATCGCTGTGTAGCCCCTTGTCACTGTTTTCGGCGATTAATTTTCCTGCCTGCTTCAATACCCAACAATCTCTGTTGGTGTGGTTAGCTGGCTTTTCGGGGGTTCCATGTATTTGACAGGAGCGGTCGAGTATTCGGTCCAAATGGGACGGTCCCGGAGTGGTTCTTTTGAATGGCTTCTTCCGTTGACCGGGCTTGGAGCGTCAGAATCCGGCGTTGACTGCCGTATCCTCATTGCTGTCGCCGTTAATGCGGCGTTTGTTTTTGTTTCGACGCAACCTGCCATTGCGGTCCTTGGTATCTGGACTGCCAGCATTTTTGCTGAGGTTATTGCTGCGAGCTAGCCAGCTATCCTCTCCCGCACAGAAGCGGGTCATGAGTGATGTGAGGGCTGCCATGGATTTCGGCTTCTCCTGTCCTAGGTGCCGGGCCAGCCACTCGTCGCGGATGTTATGTTTGAAGGCAGCGAGGGCCTCTACATCCGGACAGTCGACGATTTGATTTTTCTTTGTTAGGACCGGGTCCAGAATTGCCTGGCCGATTCGCCTGGCTGCTGGATTATGTGGCTTAGGTCATCTGCGTCCGGTGGTCGCACATACGTGCCCTGGAAGTTGTCGAGGAATGCGGCTTCCAGGTCTTCCCAGCATCCAATTGACTTTGCGGGCAGGCTGTTAAGCCAATGCCGAGCTGGTCCTTTAAGCTTGAGCGGGAGATATTTGATGGCGTGAAGATCGTCGCCGCGGGCCATATGTATATGGAGGAGATAATCCTCAATCCAAACCGCGGGGTCTTTTGTGCCATCGTAGGATTCGATATTAACGGATTTAAACCCTTCAGGGATTTGATGATCCATTACTTCGTCAGTGAAGCATAGTGGGTGTGCGGCGCCTCTGTATTGAGCAATATCGCGACGTAGATCGAGAGAGCGTTGTCTGCTGTGTTCGGCCCGGCCGGACTAGTTGTATCCGGCGCGACGGTATTCGTCGTGGGTCTTGGGGCACCCGCGGGATCCATAGATAGATCTGGATTGTCTTGCCTTGTCCTTCAATATATCTGCAAGTCCGGCGCGTTCCCCCGTGGCTTCATGCTTTTTGAGCGATGCCGGGGTACGGTTTTGGTGGAGGGCTTGCATGCCTCTCTGTCGCGGCCACGAGGTGGTCGGTCTGCCGTATTGTGCGCTGGTGATGCAGGTTTGTACGCTTCCTCCTCTAGTCGGGGGAGCAATTTGCGTTTTGGGTAACTTTCGGAGGGGCGTTAGAGTTCATACTCTTCGGTCGCGAGGACCTCGGTCCATCTGTCGGCTAGTAGGTCTTGATCAGCTTGAAGCTGTTGCTGCTTTTTCTTTAGGCTGTTTGCCGTGGCCATTAGCCTGTGTTTGAAACGCTCTTGTTCAATGGGATCCTCAGGCACGATGAATTCGTCGTCGTCGAGGCTTGCCTCGTCTCCGGAGGGAGGTAAGTAGTTATCATCCTCGACCTCTTCGTCTGCCGCCCTCTCGTGAGGGCTTGCTTCTGCCTCCTCCTGCGCTGGATCATGCTGGAGGGGGTTGTCTTCGGCACTTTCCGGGGTGCTATTATCTCCTGTGCCGGAATCTCCATTCTTGCTGTGGCAGGATTTAGAGCGGCGCCGCTGACGTCGGCGCTTGGGGTTTCTTTAAGGAATCAGCCTCCGCTGCTTCTTTGCCATCCCCATCTGTTGGGGTGTCCACCATGTATATGTCGTATGACGAGGTGGTCTTCCAGTGTCCTCTGGGCACTGGTTCTTGATAGTCTCCGGCATCGTCATCCATACCGTCGATGTCTTCGGAGTCGTAGTCGAGTACGTCGGTTGGATCGTCGACGGTGGCTACGAAGTGGGTGGTGGGTGGGGTCTGAATTTCTTCATCGTCCGCGTCCCAACCGTCCTGGCCATAGTTCGGCCAGGGCTCTCCGAATAGCGAGAGATGCTTCAGCAAATTTAAGATATCGCCGAAGGGTGAGTGCTGAAAGATGTCCGCAACGGTGAATTCCATGATCGGCGCCCAAGCGGATTCGACTGGCGGGGGCGCAGGAGGTTCGGAGTCCGGCACCTCGGAGTCATGAGCTTTATGCGGGACAAGGCAAGTGTTTGGCTCCATCGCCGTAGAAGTCGTAGCTCCCGAGGCGGTGTCCAGCCATCCGTCCTTGATCTGAGCGATCGGCTCCGGACTATGGGTCGGAGCGGATTCGTGTGCGGCCTCCAAGGTGCTGTCCGGCGGCAGAGTTAGGTCGTGCCCATCGTGACAGCGCGGCACGCTCGGCTGTGGCTCAGGTCCGTCGAAGATCAAGTCCCCGCGGATATCGTCCGTGAAGTTTAGGCTTCCAAACCTGACCTGACGGCCAGGGGCGTAGCTTTCGATCTGCTCCAGATGGCCAAGTGAGTTGGCCCGCAGTGCGAAGCAGCCGAATACGAAGATCTGTCCGGGGAGAAAAGTCTCACCCAGGACTGCTTCGTTGTCGATTGAAGAGGCCATCAAGCCTATCGGTGACGACACAGAGGAACTCTCAATGAAAGCACCAATGTGGGTGTCAAAACCGGCGGATCTCGGGTAGGGGTTCCCGAACTGTGCGTCTAGGCGGATGGTAACAGGAGACGAGGGACATGATGTTTTACCCAGGTTCGGGCCCTCTTGATGGAGGTAAAACCCTACGTCCTGCTTGATTGGTATTGATATTGTGGATGTTTAGAAGAGTGGATCTACCACGAGATCAAGGAGGCTAAACCCTAGAAGCTAGCCTATCGTATGATTGTAATGGTTGTTGTTGTTGTCGTGTCCTACGGACTAGACCCATCCGGTTTATATAGACACCGGAGAGGGCTAGGGTTACATAGAGTTGGTTACAATGGTAGGAGATCTACATATCCGTATTGCCAAGCTTGCCTTCCACGCCAAGGAAAGTCCCATCCGGACACGGGGCGAAGTCTTCAATCTTGTATCTTCATAGTCTTGGAGTCCGGTCGATGATGATAGTCCGGCCAATGATAGTTCGGCTGATGATGGTAGTCCGGCTATCCGGACACCCCCTAATCCAGGACTCCCTCAACAGGATAACACAGGATGAGGACAAACAGACTGAAGTAATTGAACTGAGGAAATTGAGAAATTCTTCACTCAAAGTCCTCG
The DNA here is from genome assembly GCF_018294505.1 of Triticum aestivum. Lineage (NCBI taxonomy): Eukaryota > Viridiplantae > Streptophyta > Magnoliopsida > Poales > Poaceae > Triticum > Triticum aestivum. Next base: position 653,267,278 of record NC_057813.1, read on the forward strand.
AACAGATATGAACAAGACCACAACACAGTAATGAGGAAATGAAAGGGTTGAGGAAATAGAACCAGTTAGCTTGGTGAAGACAATGATTTGGTAGACCAGTTCCAACTATTGTGACAGTTGTACATCTGGTTGGAGAGGCCAGGTATTTAAACCTGAGGACACACAGTCCCGGACACCCAGTCCTAAACACACAGTCTAGGACACACAATCCTCACCGTATTCTCCTTGAACTAAGGCCACACAGACCTCGTCCAATCACTCGTGGTAAGTCTTCAGGTGACTTCCAAACCTTCACAGACTCGGTCACTCGGTGATCCACAATTCCTCTTGGATGCTCTAGACCATGACGCCTAACTGTCTAGAAGAAGCACATTCTTCAAAGGTAACAAGCGTGGGATCCACGCAGGATCAATCTCTTCAGTGATGCTCAATCCCTTTGGGTTTGAAGGTGTTTGGGTTTGGGTTTTCCTCACTTGATGATTTTCGCTCAAAGTCCTCTGAGGATGGGATGCTCTCAAATGACAAGTGTCAGTTTCTCTCGGAGCAGCCAACCAACTAGTGGTTGTAGGGGCATCTATTTATAACCTAGGGAGCAGCCCGACATGATAAGACATACATGCCCTTCAATGATATGACCGTTAGGTGGGTTGATATTTTGGGACAGCTGGTGCGTAGCACAACAACGGTCAGAATTTTGACTCTCAAATTCCTCAGGTCTATCATGTTCCTCACTGTGTAGGCAATCCACACTGGCGAATTCCTAACTCCTCAGTCAGAACAAATTTCTCAGCAACCAGAAGAACTTCTTCTCTATTACTGAAGAAATTGACTGATCTGTATGAGATTTCCAATGGCTTCACTCGAAGGGTTTGGTAGGTGTAGGATTTTGAGTTGAGCATCACATGGAAATTTTTCCTTAGTATTTCCTCGCCCCCCTTTAACAGTATGGTGTTTCCAATGACTCAAGAAAGAGAAAATGAAACTATGAAAACAAAAGTCTTCACACTTCATGTTCCTCGAATGAATTCCAAGTCTTCAAGGTCACACCAATTTCTTCACTTTCAAAGTGTTCAGAATGTCTTCAGAAATCCAAAGTCTTCAGTTGAAGAACTTCATTTTTAGGGGTCGACTTTCTCTGTAATTATCAAACTCCTCATAGACTTATAGACCCGTGTACACTCACAAATGCATCAGTCCCTTAACCTATAAGTCTTCAATACAACAAAATCATTAAGGGGCACTAGATGCACTTACACCCGTGCCATTCGCTCTGACACAACGCTGGCTCGGGAGGTCCTCCGACCCTTCTTCCTCCCTGCCGTATTTTCCGCAGATCCGACTTGCCGCCACCGACATCCCGACGACCCTTAGGTATAAGTTCTTCGAAAGCGGCCTTGCTCTACTACCCCAGCTCCCCACGTGTTTGCATGTGCATCTTTTTCTACTCCCATCAACTCTTCCAAAGCCACCTAAATTTTTAGTATTATTAGAGGTAAAGCTACTTCATGCATTCGATTCTAGGGCTTTGTTCAAACAACGAAGAAAGGGGGGAAAGTTGTAGCATGAATCTATGACTTGATTCAAAGAGGAAATAATATGGTGAAAGTAGTAGAGACCGGATACCCAACCGGTCTCTTGGTTGAAAAGGGAAATAATGGGAAAATGCACTACAAACTGGATAAGGAACCGATCTATTATTGGTTGGAAAAAGGATAGGAAGTGGCGGCTGGCGGACAAGTCAACAGAGTATGTCCAGGATTAGATTTGCTACCCTCACATAGTAAAAGGTCTCCAGGATTAGAATTGCTGCCCTCACATAGTAAAAGGTCTCAGGATTAGATTTGCTGCCCTCACATAGTAAAAGGTCTCCAGGATTAGATTTGCAGCCCTCACATAGTAAAAGGTCTCCAGGAATAGATTTGCTGCCCTCACATAGTACAAGGTCTCCAAGATTAGGTTTGCTGCCCTCACATAGCATGAACAAACTCGGCATCACCACTTGATGCCTCCTTGTAGGTACATTGCTAATGCGTCCACTGTCGCATGTCCTTATACCAAACTTTTGTTGTTGTTAATGTAAGGGCGCATGTAAAATGAAGCGATCACACTGTTACCTTAGGGCCTTGTCTAACCAGTGTTATTGTTAATCTAATGCCTCTAGTGGTAAGATGCAATTAAACTGTGTTACAAATGGAACTCCTGCTGTATTCCCCAGTATGATAAGTAAGTTGCTCCTTTACGCTGCTGAGTGTCCTGGTGTCCCCACGGTCACATGCCCTTAAACCAACTCATTTGCTGCTGTTGATTTACCGTGTCTGGTAAACAAGCAATGCCACCATTAAAGTAATCCCATATTTGAGGAATCTCATTGTTGATCGTAATGCTTCTGGTAACACGAAGCATTGCTAACATTTTAAAATTTCTATTGTCCTTGCGTGATTGCCATGAACATAATTAAGATGCTTCTTTTCATTTTGTATATGTTTCGTATATTCTTATTGACCAGCAACTACTTACTTTCTATTTGTGCAGATAGGGATATCCATTTCACCTTGTTGCTATTGTGACCTTTTGGTGAACTGCACAAAACACTTTTTTTTGAATGAGTGTCTTGTGTAGTTCAACTAAAATGTCACGTGGGCAACATCTCTCAATTTTGGTGGAACTGCACAAAATGGTGAATGGAGTTTCCAAAATCTCTGTCAAGTTCTGCTGGTAATCTCATGCAACATTTTAGAAGCCTTTGCAAGATGAGCTATCACTATCACCATAATGTCACTTTATTTTAGTGGAACTGCGCAAAAGGATAAGAAAATTGTAGTTGCAGCTTACATGAGCGGGACAGCCAACCTTAATGTTCCTCAATTTTTGTGCAACTACTAAAGAAGAACCTGCCAGCTCACGAGAGCAAGTACTTCTTGCTAGCTGAATGAGCAATCTTTGCTTCATTTCAGGTGAACTACAGAAAAAGGCGCATGAATTGAATCATGGAACTCTAGGCAGGCCTCATCCTAGTGGAGCTATAGGTTGAGTTCAAGGAGGCCACTATTAAAGTGAAATCATGCTCTTCTTGTTTGTGCTGTGCAAACAGGAATACTCAACTACAGATGTTGTGACGGTCAAGAGCATTTGCCAAGTTCTTCGATTGTATGACATGGCTAGCCAAGATGGATTTAATCCCGATATTCACTTTATCAAAAGGCTCTAATGGGTTGGTTCTGAATCTTGCAAGCTAGGAATCAATGAGATGTGTAGGCATCTTTGTTGTACTTATTATTTGAATCTTATTTGTTGGTTCAGAATCTTGTAAGCTGGGAATCACTAAGATGTGTAGGCATCTCTGTTGTACTTATTATTTGGATCTTATTTGTTATTTCTGAATCTTGCAAGCTGGGAATCAATCAGATGTTTAGGCATCTTTGTTGTACTTATTATTTGGATCTTATATGTTGATTCTGAATCTTGCAAGCTGGGAAACACGGCATGATGATGCAGAGGACAACAACCATAACAAACAGTTCAAACTTGGTAGTATTATCTTTGTGAAAGTGCAACAAATGTGCTGATCGTGTGCGTCCTGAGAATAATAATTCTAATTGTTGTGCATGTTGATCCTGTGGCACTGATAGAACGAGCCAATGCATTGCTTTTTTAAGTATAAATTTTATTAAAGCTAATTAAATTTAAGTAAAGTGACCACTAACTCCTGTTATTACAATACCAATACAGACCCGCTCATGAACCAATGTGTGGTCGGAGTAGGTTTCTTAATGGAGGTGTTTGAATGCGTCGAGGGTGCATCTTCTGCCGGGCATGCAGCGGACGAGGGAGGAGTAGTAACTGTTGTCGCTTGTACACACTCAGTTTACTGTTGAATCCAGTTCCCCAAGAGCTGAAAAACGAACTGCTGCCTCCGCCTACACAATCGTTCACTTGATGAGACTCCAATGGTGATCCGAGGGGTGAGCCTGCTGGATATGGACTTTAGCAAGGATTTCCCCTTTGAGTTCGTCGTTCAGTCCTATGGCTGCACCAAGTTGACTGTGATGTACACCAAGGATCCGGACTCGGCGAAGCTCCGCCTCGCCGAGTTCAAGCAGTACCTATAGGACAAGAAAGCACAAGGTTGCAGGACTAGACCTTGTGCCCATCCATTTTTCTCCTGATAAGGACCAGCGGATCACCGTTGCCCAGGTATGTGTGCGGGACGAGGTTCTCATCTACCACTTCTGTAGGGCCATTAGAGGTTCTGGAGCATTCGCCTGTTTCATCGATAGCGCCGACTGCACCTTCGCTACGGTGGAGAGAAGGAAGAACACGACGATTCGGCCATTTGGTGCAACAAGCTTGTCGACATCCAGAAGCAATATATGATCATCAGCAATGGGCAGGAGAAGGACTCCGTGGTTGACCTCGCCAAGACCATCATCGACCCCTGATACGCCAACATGAAAGAAGACAACCAAGGACCTGAACACGTGGGAGGTACCTCTGAATCTAGCCTACATAACCTATGCGGCCAAGGACGCATACGCATGCTACGACATGTACAGGCAGATCTTGGACATGAGGGCGTGTCTCCTTCCCGTAACCGACGAGTACACGGACAGCCGCAGTGTCATGATCAAGCGTGCCAAGAAGGTCTAGATGTTGTGCTTTATCTGTTTATAAGCACCTTTATCATCTGAGTGTTTCATGCATTAGCCTATGTGTCATAATTATCTGTTTTGTCCGAAATATTTCTTTTAAGAACCCATTAACCTGATTGCTTTTTTAGTGGCTATTTGCTTATGTATGTAACTAGTTCACTTGTCCATTAAAAAACTAGTTCACTCGGCTGCCATGCTTTGAATCTCCTTCCTCCCAAGATATTCCCCTCCTGAGGTGGATCCAGCAGGTCTTTGAATTTCTCCCACTTTCTTTTTCGATGTAAACTGAGTTTTCTCCCAGTACTTTTACCTAGAACCAACTCAACTGTCCCACGTCTAGCCTAAAAAATAATAATACCCCACGTACTATTAACTCATCAAATTTAAATGATATTTATTTGGTAAGTTTAAAGTTCTTACAAAATAATAAAAATAATTGTTTATATATAACTTGGCAAGTTAACTCCTAGCGATTGCGTACATAAGCTTTCAAAGATTTTACTGACCAATGGAGTAATAGACGTGCAATCATGTGTTTATGTTTTTATAACATTTCTTCATCTAGTCCAACATGATATTTTCACCGAGCCCAGCAAGTCAGCGGATTTCGAGAAAAATGAAAATGGGATTTAAATTCTACCATATTTAAATGGGCTGCATAGATTCTACATCATTGTTTCACCCAGCCCACCAAATGGAGAAAAAAACAAATGGACTTGCTGACATGTGGGCCAGTAGGTCGAAGCCTAAGAAGGCGTTGGATTCACATCCAACGGCCGGCATTCTTCTTCAATCTCTCGTCTTCTTCCCCCAGCACTGTTGGGATCGCCTGCTCTAGCCTTCGGCGTCCAGCGGCGTTGTTTTGCGCTCCTCAGCAAAATGCTACCCCGCCGACGGCCAGGCCATTCCTCCACTCTGCACCACTTGTTATTCTCTGCCGAGTGTAGGCCCACTCCGCACCTGAAACAGTCAAGTTTCCCACACCTCTTCGTTTGCGACTCCACTACCGCGTCTTCCCCATCTCTGGGTAGTTCCAATCTGGGGCCTCGCCGTCGTCCACCGCCCAGTGCGCTCGGTGCGGCGTGGTCAACATACGAGAGTCATCGGAAGAGGACTGAACATGGAGATCCTGATGGCTGGGACCCACAAGGTCCATGGTCGCACGCAAGGAAAGTTCCTCCTTATTACGCACTGTGCATGGACTGTACGTGGGAAGGGCTTCTGTATTTCGCGAAAAAAATGTTCCCCCCGCTGACATGTCGGACCCACCAGCTATATCTTCGCACGCAAGGAAGTGCCTCCTGATTATGCACAAAAAATGAATACCCCCTTCTAGCTGGGACCCACCATAGTGGGTGGCTAACTTGTGGGCCTACTAAGTTGACGGGGATGGAGGGCTTTGTCAACTTAGTCAATATGAACAATTCTAGCTCCAGTGACCGTACGACGTCCATCCAACGGCCATAGTGCTTCTTCAACCTCTGGTCTTCTTGCTCCAGCCTCCCAAAGCAGCACTGGTCGTGCCGCTTGCTCCTGCCTCTCATGGCCGGCTGTGATGCCGCGGAGGCCTCACCGCCCCCTACTACTCCCACCGCTGGCCCAGGGCATCCCTCTACTCACCCACACCCCCTGTTATTCTGCGGCGAAGGCAGCCTCACGTCGTAGACGAACCAGTGAACCCTCGTACTCCTCTCCGCGTGGGCATCCACTGCCGCGTCTTCCCTGGCTCCGCGTCTTCCCCTTCCTAGGCCTCGCCGTCATCGACCGCCTTGGTGCTCTCGGTGCGGCGTGGTCAATGTGGTCAACGACTGACTTCCATCGGAAGAGTACTATACATGAAGAGGCTGACAGCTGGGTCCATGGCCGCAGCTGGGTCCACGGCCACAACCCAGTTTTTTGTGATTTGCCAAGTAAGTCACTTAATCAGGCCTGTTGGACTGCAAATCTTTCAAGACAAGGAGAGATTCATTCGTCTGGTCGAGAAAATGGCCTATCAGTAATGAGAAATGAGCTATACATTTTTAAAACACATCAAAACGGCAATTAGTTTCAAATTTCTTTTTTTCATTTCAAGATTTTAAATTGCATTGATTTTTATGCGTGGACAATTTGTTGGATTTTATATTGATATACATTTATTCTTAAAGTCAGTTTGAATGCGACTCAAAATTTCGGGATTAAAAACAGTTCGGACCGCACAGAAAATGGGCTGGAAATTATTAGAAATAACGGTAGATGGGTTGTATGCTGTTTTCCACAGATTTGAGGCTTTCCTAAAAAAGGTTGATGCACAAGCAGTGACTGTTGGATTTCCATCAAACGACCGTTGTGCTTCTTCAATCTCTGCTCTTCCTGCTCCAGTCGCTCAAACAAGCGCCGTCGGGACTGCCTGCTCCCTCCTCCCCGCGGCCGGCTGTGCTGCCGCGCAGGCCTCACCGCCCCACCGTACTTCCATCGCTGGCCTAGCCATTCCTCTACTCACCCACACCTATTGTTATTCTCCGGCGACGGCAGACGATCCAGTAAACCCTCGTACACTCGTACTATCCTCCGCGTGGGAAACAACTTCTGAGTCTTCCTTGCCTCTGTCTTGTTCCCGTACTAGGCTTCGCCGTCTTCCACCGCCCTGGTGCTCTCGTCGTGGCCTGGTCACCGTGGTCAACGACCGACATGCATCTGAAGTGGACTATACGTGGAGAGGCTAACAGCTGGGTCCACGACCACACACAATGAAATGCCTCCTTATTACGCGCAAAATAATGATTCCTCCACCTGACATCTGGGACCCACTGAAAGGGCCTCTGTATTTTGCAAAAAAATGTTACCGCCGCTGACAGCTTGGACCCACCAGCTATATCTTCGCATGCAAGGAAGTGCCTCCTTATTACGCACAAAAAAATGAATACTCCCCCTGCTAGCTGGGACCCAGTATAGTGGCAGCCTGACTTGTGGGCCTACTAAGTTGATGGGGACGGAGGGCTTTGTCAACTTAGTCAATATGCATGATTCTAGCTCCAGTGACCGTACGATGTCCATCCAACGGCCGTAGTGCTTCTTAAACCTCTGGTCTTCTTGCTCCAGCCGCCCAAACCAGCGGTGGTCGTGCCTCGTGCTCCTCCCTCCAGTGGCCGGCTGTGATGTGGCGGAGGCCTCACCGCCCCCTACTACTCCCACCACTGGCCAGGCCATCCCTCTACTCATCCACACCCCCTATTATTCTGCGGCGATGGCAGCCTCACACCATAGTGAACCAGTGAACCCTCATACTCCTCTACGCGTGGGCATCCACTGCCGCGTCTTCCCCAGCTCCGCGTCATCCCCTTCCAAGGCCTCGTCATCGTCCACCGCCCTGGTGCTCTCGGCACGGCGTGGTCAACTTGGTCAAGGAACGGCTTCCATCGGACATGGACTGTATGTGGAGAGGCTGACATCTGGGTCCACGGCCGCAGCAAGGAAGTGCCTCCTTATTACGCACAAAATAATTATTCCTCCACCTGACAGCGGGGACCCACTAGACGGGCCATCGTATTTCACAAAAAAATGTTTCCCCCTGACTGTTGGGACCCACCAGCTACATCTTCACACGCAAGGAAGTGCATCCGGGCAAAAAAAAAACGATTTGCCCCCCTGACTGCTGGGACCCACCAGCTACATCTTCGCACGCAAGGAAGTGCCTGACAGTCGGGACCCACCTGGTCGAAGTGTATGTAGCATTGTCATTCTGGTCACGAACGTGTACGTACATATATACTGGTCGATGTAGAGGCGCGCACGTGTCGTAGTAGAGGCGCGCACGTAGCATCTTCACGTACGTACAACGGCCAGTGTGCAAGAAAGAAAATACGGCCACGTACATACATACGGGCGGGGACTCGAACGCCTACTCGCGCATATATACGTATGTCCAGGGCTCGTGTACATGGCTGGGTCGAAACGTAGAAACACCGTCGTTGTCATGTTCGTGGGGAGCCAACTGGCTGGGTTATAATGGAATGTGTCATCGTGTTCATCGGGAGGGCTTGGATGGAACATGCAATGGAAACGAGGCCTAGCGTACCGCAGAACGGAGGAAAGGGCCTTGTGTTTGACCGGCCATGTTCGAAACGGGATCCTGCTCATGGGGAGGGGTCTGGCGTACTGCAAAAAGGAGGAAACAGAGCTCCTATGGTCGGAACGGGGATCCTGTTGATCGGGAGGGGTGTGGCGTACCGCAAAATGGACCAAACGGACTTCTGTTGGAGCGCTATGGTTGAAACGGGGGTCCTGTTCATCGGGAGGGGTGGGGCATACTGCAAAACGGGACTCCACGGGATACTATTCATCTCCACCGTCGACCTCCTCCAGCCTCCATGAGCTACTGTTCATCCACCGTCGACCTCCTCCAGCCTCCACCTGCGACTGTTCATCCACGGGCTCCTGTTCATCCAGCCTCCACCCCGCGCTACTCCACCGGCTACTGTTCAACCACCCCTCTCCACGGGATCCTGTTCAACCACCCCTCCATGGGCTACTATTCATCCACCCCTCCACCATCTACTGTTTATCCAGCCCTCCACGGAGTCATCTTGTTCATCCAGCCCTCCACGGGGTCCTGTTCATCCAGCCCCAACCGACTCGATTGATCGGGGTCCTGTTCATCCAGAGGCACGACAGATCCTGTTCATCCACCCCACCGCTCACTGTTCATCCAACCCTCCCCCCCCACAACGCTCACTGTTCATCCAAACCCCCTGCAACGCTCACTGTTCATCCAGAGGCAGCATCGATCGGCTTCAGTTAGCAGCAGTAGCGAAGGAATCGCTCGATCGCTCGGGTTTAGTAACGCGTAGCCTGCAGTGCAATCGCTCGGGTTCAGTTAGACGACGCCTCGCTCGGGTTCAGTTAGAGCCCAATGCCTCGCACACACGCGCGTACGTGTATGAGAGAAATGCGCATCGCTCGGCCCCCGACCACCCACTGTAACCGGGAACTCACCGAAATTTTCCTCGCCCTCGCTTCTACCATGGTTTTTTCATGCAGCTGCGTCTCCGGCCCGCCCAGGACGAAAAGCCCATTTTCGGTCATGATTTTTTGTCATAGAATTAGGAGCCCACCACATCTATGATGATACCGGGTTTTGTCACAATTATCGTCATAGAAGTGTCATAAGTATGACAGAAAAAAAATTCGTTCGGCCCAAAATGTCACGGATGTGTATTTTTTTTGTAGTGACTTGTGGCCTTAATGTCATCAGCATTAGATATCCAATTCGAGTCACTATAACCCTCTAATACCCTTGGATACCCAGTGTAGTGAATCCCATAGCTCGCAGTGCCTTTTAAGTAGCGCATAACTCTCTCAAGCGCACGCCAATGATCATCTGCCGGTTTTGACACAAACCGACTCAGCTTGCTCACAACAAAAGAGATGTCAGACCTCGTGGCACTCGCCAAATACATAAGCGAGCCAATAATCTGAGAATACCTCAGTTGATCTCTAGCAATCTGTGGATTCTTTCGAAGCAACACACTAGCATCATATGGAGTTGGAGAAGGGGTGCAGTCGCTATACCCAAAACGACTCAAGATCTTTTCCACATAGTGAGACCTAAGCAGTGTGATCCCACCATTCTCATCTCTCAACAGCTTGATGTTCAAGATAACATCAGCTATTCCTAGACCCTTCATCTCAAAACAGCGAGATAAGAAATCCTTAACCTCCTTGATTAGATCAAGTTTGGTTCCAAAGATCAGTATGTCATCGACATACAGACAAAGAATAACTCCTTCGCCCCCATGATGACCCACGGGTGCAGGGATCTATCGTAGTACTTTCGATAAGTAAGAGTGTCCAACCCAACAAGGAGTAGAAGGAAATGTCAAGCGGTTTCCAGTAAGGTATTCTCTGCAAGCACTGAAATAATCGGTAACATATAGTTTTGTGATAATGTAATTCGTAACGGGTAGCAAGTAACAAAAGTAAATAAGGTGCAGAAAGGTGGCCCAATCCTTTTGTTAGCAAAGGACAAGCCTGGAGAAATTCTTATATGGAGAAAAGCGCTCCCGAGGACACATGGGGATTATCGTCAAGCTAGTTTTCATCACGCTCATATGATTCGCGTTCGTTACTTGGATAATTTCATATGTGGGTGGACCGGTGCTTGGGTACTGCCCTTTCTTGGACAAGCATCCCACTTATGATTAACCCCTATTTCAAGCATCCACAACTACAAAAGAAGTATTAACGCAAAACTAACCATAGCATGAAACATGTGGATCCAAATCAACCCCTGACGAAGCAATGCATAAACTAGGGTTTAAGCTTCTGTCACTCTAGCAACCCATCATCTACTTATTACTTCCCAATGCCTTCCTCTAGGCCCAAACAATGGTGAAGTGTCATTTAGTCGATGTTCACATAACACCACTAGAGGAGAGACAACATACATCTCATCAAATTATCGAACGAATACCAAATTCACATGACTACTTATAGTAAGACTTCTCCCATTTCCTCAAAAACAAACGTAACTACTCACAAATCATATTCATGTTCATAATCAGAGGGGTATTAATAGGCATTAAGGATCTGAACATATGATCTTCCACCGAATAAACCAACTAGCATCAACTACAAGAAGTAATCAACACTACTAGCAACCCTCAAGTACCAATCTAAGGTTTTGGGACAAAGATTGAATACAAGAGATGAACTAGGGTTTGAGAGGAGATGGTGCTGGTGAAGATGTTGATGGAGATTGACCCCCTCCCACTGAGAGGATCAATCGTGATGATTTCCCCCTCCCGGAGGGATATTTCCCTGGCAGAACAGCTCCGCTAGAGCCCTAGATTGGTTCTGCCACGGTTCCGCCTCGTGGCGGTGGAGTCTCGTCCCGAAAGCTTGCTTATGATTTTTTTTCAAGGGTAAAATCCTTCATATAGCAGAAGATGGCCAGCGGAGGGCTGCCAGGGGGCCCATGAGGCAGGGGGCGTGCCCCCACCCTCGTGGATAGAGGGTGGTCCCCTCTGGCATTTTCTTCGCTCAGTATTTTTTATTAATTCCAAAAATAACTTTCATGGAGTTTTAGGACTTTTAGAGTTGTGCAGAATAGGTCTCTAATATTTGCTCCTTTTCCAGCCCAGAATTCCAGCTACCAACATTCTCCCTCTTCATGTAAACCTTGTAAAATAAGAGATAATAGGCATATGTATTGTGACATCACGTGTAACAACAGCCCATAATGCAATAAATATTCATATAAAACATGATGCAAAATGGACGTATCAACTCCCCCAAGCTTAGACCTCGCTTGTCCTCAAGCGGAAGCCAAAATTGAAACATATATCCACATGTTCAGAGATAGAGGTGCCGATAAAATAAAATATGGACATGAGGGCATCAACAACATATATATATATATATTGTCATATGATTTCTTTTGCTAAAGTAACAATCCATTCACAATGTGAAGTATGAATCAGAAACTTCATTGAAAACTAAGAAACTATAATCTTGGTCATTGAAGCAACTGCAATTTATCATAACATCAGATAAATTTAATGTATAAGAGCTTCTTAGAAAGTCCACATACTCAACTATCGTTTAGCCTTTCACAATTGCTAACACTCACGCAATACTTATGGGTATGAAGTTTTAATCGGACACAGAGAAAGATAGGGTCTTATAGTGTTGCCTCCCAACCTTTTACGTCAAGGGTAATGTCAACAATAACAGTTCATGCTAACCTACATCCAATTTGATATATCTACCAGGATCTTTTCAACACAAGGTGCTTGCCAAAGGATAAAATATAAAAAGGAAAGGTGAAGATCACCATGACTCTTGCATAGTGTATAAGACAAAAATAAAAGATAGGCCCTTCGCAAAGGGAAGCAGAGGTTGTCATGTTCTTTTATGGTTGGATACGCGAAATCTTAATGCAAAAGAACGTCACTTTATATTGCCACTTGTGATATGGACCTTTATTATGCAGTCCGTCGCTTTTATTTCTTCCATATCACAAGATTGTATAAAGCTTATTTTCTCCACACTAATAAGTCATACATATTTAGAGAGCAATTTTTATTGCAACAATATGACAACTTACTTGAAGGATCTTACTCAATCCATAGGTAGATATGGTGGACTCTCATGGCAAAACTAGGTTCAAGGATATTTGGAAGCACAAGTAGTATCTCTACTCGGTGCAAAGGATTTAGCTAGCATGAGAGGGAAAGGCAAGCTCAACATGTTGGATGATCCATGACAATATACTTTATTTCGGATATAAGAAAACATAACCCATTATGTTGTCTTCCTTGTCCAACATCAACTCTTTAGCATGTCATATTTTTAATCAGTGCTCACAATCGTAAAAGATGTCCAAGATTGTATATTTAGATGTGAAAACCTCTCTTTCTTTATTACCTCCTATTAATTGCAACGATGACCAAAACTATGTTTGTCAACTCTCAACAACTTTTATTCATCATACTATTTATATGTGAAGTCATTACTCTCCATAAGATCAATATGATCTCTTTATTTCTTTTTATTCTTTCTTTTTCTTTTATTCCATCAGGATCATAGCAAGATAGCAAAGCCCTTGATTCAACACTAATCTTTATTATATATAACTCACGGACTCGATTACATAGAATAATCATAGAGCAAAAACCAAAACTAGATCATTTTAAAACTTTATTCTACTAGATCAAGATATTACCAAAAGGGTCAAACTAAGAAAAACGGTAAAGATAAGAGTTTGATGTTGATACGATACTGGGGCACCTCCCCCAAGCTTGGCAGTTGCCAAGGGGAGTGCCCATACCCATATGATTATGTTTCCTTCTTTGGAGGTGAAGAAGGTAGTGGTGATGATGGATAGTAGCACATTGAGCGTAGGAGCTCCTCCAGCTTGCGGATAATGCCCGATGATATGATCCTTCAACAAAATATTTTCACGTGTGAGATATTTGTTTTGTATGCGATCTAACTCAATCATCTTGAAAGCTTCAATCTCAGTTGGGGTAAAGAGGTTGTGATGAGGTTGAAGGATGTCTTCTTCTTTTGTCGCCGGAGCTTGATCCTCCATGACCTTCTTGATCCTATCATCCTTGTTGATCTCCCCGGGTTCTTCTCTCTTCAGCTCCATCTTCATTAGCCAAGCATCGTTGCCTTCATTATTGGAGGAGGGTGACGACATGATGCCTGGCCTTGACAAATCTGACATACAACAGCTCGAAACAAAGCCAGAGGATATTTGCGTGATACGGTGGTCAAAACCTTTAGGAGATTAAAATAATGAATTTTTACCGACCAAAAGAAGTATCGTGCCAGAAAATGGAGTCCCGAGAGCACACGAGGTGCCCACGAGGCAGGGGGCGCGCCCGGGGGGGGGGGTAGGGTTCGCCCTCCACTCTCGTGGACGCCTCGTGTCCTTCCCGGACTACTTCTTATTTTCATATTTTCTTAAATATTCCAAAACGGAGAAAAATTGCTATTAGAACTGTTTTGGAGTCGGTTTACTTACCGTACCACATACCTATTCCTTTTCGGAGTCTGAAACATTCTGGAAAGTGTCCCTTATGTATTCCTCCGGGGTTACAGTTTCAATAATATTAGTTTCAACATTTTTGGATTACCTGAGATATAATGTTTGATTCTTTGACCGTTCACCACCTTCGGACTTGTGCTTTCGAAGTTGTTGATTTTTATGGCACCGGAACGATAGACCTCCTCGATAACGTAAGGGCCTTCCCATTTAGAGAGAAGTTTTCCTGCAAAAAATCTTAAACGAGAGTTGAAAAGCAACACATAATCACCTACATTAAACTCACGCTTTTGTATCCTTTTGTCATGCCATCTTTCAACTTTTTCTTTAAACAGTTTGGCATTCTCATAGGCTTGAGTTCTCCATTCATCAAGTGAGCTAATGTCAAATAATCTTTTCTCATCGGCAAGTTTGAAATCATAATTGAGCTCTTTAATTGCCCAATATGCCTTATGTTCTAGTTCAAGAGGTAAGTGACAAGCTTTTCCATAAACCATTTTATATGGAGACATAACCATAGGATTGTTATCTGCAGTTCGATAAGCCCATAATGCATCATCAAGTTTCTTGGACCAATTCTTTCTAGATCTATTAACAGTCTTTTGCAAAATTAATTTAAGCTCTCTGTTACTCAGTTCTACTTGACCACTAGACTGTGGGTGATAAGGAGATGCAATTCTATGATTAACATCATACGTAGCAGGCATTTTACGAAAGGCACCATGAATAAAATGTGAACCACCATCAGTCATTAGGTATCTAGCGACTCCAAACCTTGGAAAAATAACTTATTTAAGCATCTTAATAGAAGTGTTATGATCAGCACTACTAGTTGGAATAGCTTCTACCCACTTAGTAATGTAATCAATAACAACTAAAATATGTCTATACCCATTAGAGGAAGGAAACGGTCCCATATAATCGAAGCCCCAAACATCAAAAGGTTCAATAACAAGAGAATAATTCATAGGCATTTCTTGACGTCTACTAATATTACCAATTCTTTGACATTCATCGCAAGACAAGACAAACTTGCGGGCATCCTTGAAGAGAGTAGGCCAATAAAAACGATTGCAATACCTTATTCGCAGTTCTATCTCCAGCATGGTGTCCTACATAAGCCATGGAGTGACACTTGCGTAGGATCTGTTCCTGTTCATGCTCAGGTACACAACGTCTAATAACACCATCTACTCCTTCTTTATAAAGGTGTGGGTCATCCCAGAAGTAATGTCTTAAATGATGGAACAACTTTTTCTTTTGCTGGTATGTGAAACTAGGTGGTATAAATTTGGCAACAATGCAATTAGCATAATCAGCATACCATGGAGCAGTACGAGAAGCATTTATAACAGCTAATTGTTCATCAGGAAGCTATCATCAATAGGTAGTGGGTCATCAAGAACATTCTCTAACCTAGACAAGTTGTCTGCAATGGGGTTCTCAGCTCCCTTTCTATCAATAAAATGCAAATCAAATTCTTGTAGTAAGAGAACCTATCTAATAAGTCTATGTTTAGCATCTTTATTTTCCATAAGATATTTAATAGCAGAATGATCAGTGTGAATAGTTACTTTAGAGTCAACGATGTGAGGTCTAAACTTATCACAAGCAAATACAACTTCTAAGAATTATCTTTCAGTAGTAGCATAATTTCTCTGAGCACTGTCTAGAGTTTTACTAGCATATTGAATAACATTTAGTTTCTTATCAACTCTATGTCCTAGAATAGCACCTACAGCATAATCGCTAGCATCGCACATAATTTCAAAGGGTAAATTCCAATCAGGTGGCTAAACAATAGGTGCGGAAATCAAAGCTTTCTTAAGTATTTCAAATGCTTCTACACAATCATCATCGAAGACAAAAGAAATATCTTTTTGTAAGAGATTAGTCAGAGGCCTAGATATTTTAGGGAAGTCTTTAATGAACCTCCTATAAAAATCGGCATGACCAAGGAAACTTCTTATACCTTTAATGTCTTTAGGACACGACATCTTTTCAATAGCATCAACTTTAGCTTTATCAACTTCAATACCTCTTTCAAAAAATTTATGCCCCAAGACAATGCCTTCATTAACCATAAAGTGGCACTTTTCCCAATTCAAGACAAGACTAGTATCTTTGCATCTCTGCAAAACTCGATCAAGGTTTCTCAAGCAATCTTCAAAAGAAGATCCATAAACAGGGAAATCATCCATGAAAACCTCAACAATCTTTTCATAAAAGTCAGAGAATATAGCGATCATGCATCTTTGAAAGGTAGCAGGTGCATTACATAAACCAAAAGGCATATGTCTATAAGCAAAAGTACCAAAAGGGCAAGTGAAAGTGGTCTTTTCTTGATCCTCTGCTGACACAGGTATTTGAGAGAAACCAGAGTAACCATCTAGAAAGCAAAAATGTGTATGTTTGGATAATCTTTCTAACATTTGATCAATAAAAGGTAATGGGTAATGATCGTTTTTAGTTGCTTTATTTAATTTGCGGAAATCAATTAGCATCCTATAACATGTAACAATTCTTTGAAGGATCAATTCATCTTTATCATTAGGAACAACAGTAATACCTCCCTTCTTAGGGACACAATGGACATGACTTACCCACTGACTATCAGCAACAGGATAAATTATACCTGCCTCCAGGAGCTTTAGCATTTCGTTTCTTACC
Source organism: Triticum aestivum (assembly GCF_018294505.1). Taxonomy (NCBI): domain Eukaryota; kingdom Viridiplantae; phylum Streptophyta; class Magnoliopsida; order Poales; family Poaceae; genus Triticum; species Triticum aestivum. The sequence continues at coordinate 653,284,129 of NC_057813.1, forward strand.
AGTTCCTTCATCTTAGGATTTAACCATCGTTGGTGATCAATAACTAGTTTGGCGTCTTTCTCCAATTTTATTTTGTGTTGGCATAGAGTGGTACTAATGCCCTTAAGTTCATCTAGAGTATATCCAATAGCAGCACGGTGCTTCTTTAGAGTTATCAATAATTTCTCCTCTTCCTGCTCTGAAAGGTTAGCACTAATAATAACAGGATATATCTTCTTTTCATCAAGATAAGCATATTTAAGAGTATCAGGTAATGGTTTAAGATCAAACACGAGATCACCCTTGGGTGGTGGAGGATCCCCTAGAATTTCAATAGGCAAGTTGTGTTTCAAAATAGGTCCCTATTTAAAGAATACTTCATCTATCTCCCTTCTTTCATTCATAAATATGTCATTTTCATGGTCTAGCAAATATTGTTCTACAGGATCATTAGGAGGTACGACAATAGAAGCAAGACCAATAATTTCATCCTTACTAGGCAATTCTTTATCATGGGGTTGTCTTCAAAATTTAGCAAAATTAAGCTCATGAGACATATCCCACAAACCAATAGTAACAACATCCTTTTTCGCAATCTATCCTAGCATTAACAGTATTCAAGAAGGGTCTACCAAATATGATGGGACAAAAGCTATCTTGTGGGGAACCAAGAACAAGAAAATCAGCAGGGTATTTAACTTTCCCACACAAGACTTCAACATCTCTAACAATCCCAACTGGTGAAATAGTATCTCTATTGGCAAGCTTAATTGTAACATCAATTTCTTCTATCTCAGCAGGTGCAATATCATGCATAATTTATTTGTATAAGGAATGAGGTATTGCACTAGCACTAACACCCATATCACATAAGCTGTGATAACAATGATCTCCTATTTTAACATAAATAACAGGCATGCCTACAATAGCTCTATGTTTATTCTTAGAATCGGGTCTAGCAATTTTACCAGCTTCATCACAGAAGTAAATAACATGCCCATCAATATTATCAGCTCAGAGATCTTTAACCATAGGAATACTAGGTTCAACTTTAATTTGCTCAGGTGGTGTAGGTGTTCTAGTATTACTCTGACGAACAACAGTTGAAGCTTTAGCATGATCCTTTATCCTAATACGGAAAGGTGGTTTCTCAACATAAGTAGTAGGAACAATAGGATCATTATATGTGATAGTATTTTCTTTAACTTTAATAGGTGCAACTACTTTTACTTCAGTGGGAGGATTATATTTAAACCACTTCTCCTTAGGAAGGTTAACATGAGTAGCAAACGATTCATAGAAAGAAGCTACTATCTCAAAGTCAAGTCCATATTTAGTGCTAAATTCATGAAAAGCATCGGTATCAATAAAAGATTTAACACAATCAAACTTAGGTGTCATACCCGACTCCTTACCTTCATCGAGGTCCCAGTCTTCAGAGTTGCATTTAATTATTTCCAATAAATCCCATCTGAATTCAATAGTCTTCATCATAAAAGAACCAGTACAAGAAGTATCGAGCATGGAGCGATTGTTGAGAGAAAGCCAAGCATAAATTTTTTGAATAATCATTTCTCTTGAGAGCTCATGATTGAGGCATGAATATAACATTGACTTAAGCCTCCCCCAAGCTTGAGCGATGCTTTCTCCTTCGTGAGGCCAAAAATTATATATGTAATTACGATCATGATGAACAAGATGCATCGGATAAAACTTCTGATGAAATTCCAATTTCAATCGGTTGTAGTTCCATGATCCCATATCATCACATAGCCTAAACCATGTCAATGCCTCTCCCTTCAAAGATAAAGGGAAGACCTTCTTCTTGATAACATCCTCGGGCATACTTGCAAGCTTAAATAATCCACAAACTTCATCCACATAGATTAGGTGCAAATCGGGATGCAATGTTCCATCTCCTGTAAAAGGATTAGCTAGCAGTTTGTCTACCACACCCGGAGGAATTTCAAAGTAAACATTTTCAGTAGGTTCAGTAGGTTGAGGAGCAACCTTTTGCTCTACTGGTCGGTGTGAAGATACCCCGAACAAGCCCCTTGAAGGATTATGTTCCATAGTAACAAGTGACAGTAAATTTTAGCACACTATATAAATTTTTCCTTACCAAGTTCTACTTAAAAAAGGCGCTTCACTCCCCGACAATGGTGCCAGAAAAGAGTCTTGATGACCCACAAGTGTAGGGGATCTATCGTAGTCCTTTTGATAAGTAAGAGTGTCGAACCCAACGAGGAGCAGAAGGAAATGTCAAGCGGTTTTCAGTAAGGTATTCTCTGCAAGCACTGAAACTATCGGTAACAAATAGTTTTGTGATAATGTAATTCATAACGGGTAGCAAGTAACAAATGTAAATAAGGTGCAGCAAGGTGGCCCAATCTTTTTGGTAGCAAAGGACAAGCCTAGACAAATTCTTATATGGAGAAATGCGCTACCGAGGACACATGGGGATTATCGTCAGGCTAGTTTTCATCACGCTCATATGATTCATGTTCGTTACTTTGATAATTTGGTATGTGGGTGGACCGGTGCTTTGGTACTGCCCTTTCTTGGACAAGCATCCCACTTATGATTAACCCCTATTGCAAGCATCCGCAACTACAAAACAAGTATTAAGGTAAACCTAGCCATAGCATGAAACATGTGGATTCAAATCAGCCCCTTACGAAGCAACGCATAAACTAGGGTTGAAGCTTCTGTCACTCTAGCAACCCATCATCTACTTATTACTTCCCAATGCCTTCCTCTTGGTCCAAACAATGGTGAAGTGTCATGTAGTCCACTTTCACATAACACCACTAGAGGAGAGACAACATACATCTCATCAAAATATTGAACGAATACAAAATTCACATGACTACTTATAGCAAGACTTCTCCCATGTCCTCAGGAACAAACATAACTACTCACCAATCATATTCATGTTCATAATCAGAGGGGTATTAATATGCATTAAGGATCTGAACATATGATCTTCCACCAAATAAACCAACTAGCATCAACTACAAGGAGTAATCAACACTACTAGCAACCCTCAAGTACCAATCTGAGGTTTTGGGACAAAGATTGAATACAAGAGATGAACTAGGGTTTGAGAGGAGATAGTGCTGGTGAAGATGTCGATGGAGATTGACCCCCTCCCGCTGAGAGGATTGATGGTGATGACGATGGTGATGATTTCCCCCTCCCGGAGGGATATTTCCCTGGCAGAACAGCTCCGCCAGAGCCCTAGATTGGTTCCGCCTCGTGGCGGCAGAGTCTCGTCCCGAAAGCTTGCTTATGATTTTTTCCAGGGTAAAAGCCTTCATATAGCAGAAGATGGCCACCGGAGGGCTGCTAGGGGGCCCACGAGGCAGGGGGCGCGCCCATGGGGGGTAGGGCGCACCCCCCACCCTCGTGGACAGAGGGTGGCCCCCATAGAGGGAGTCCTGGATTAGGGGGTATCCAGACAGCCGGACTATATACTTTGGCCGGACTGTTGGACTATGAAGATACAAGATTGAAGACTTCGTCCCGTGTCCAGATGGGATTCTCCTTTGCGTGGAAGGCAAGCTTGGCGATTCGGATGTTAGAACTCCTTCTGTGTAACCGACTCTGTGTAACCCTAGCCCCCTCCGCTGTCTATATAAACAAGAGGGTTTAGTCCATAGGAGGACAACAATCATAATCATAGGCTAGCTCCTAGGGTTTAGCCTCTACGATCTCGTGGTAGGTCAACTCTTGTAATACTCATATCATCAAGATCAATCAAGCAGGAAGTAGGGTATTAGCTCCATCGAGAGGGCCCAAACCTGGGTAAACATCGTGTCCCCAGTCTCGTGTTACCATTAGCCTTAGACGCACAGTTCGGGACCCCCTACCCAAGATCCGCCGGTTTTGACACTGACATTGGTGCTTTCATTGAGAGTTCCTCCGTGTTGTCACTATAAGGCTTGATGGCTCCTTCAATCATCAACAACAACACGGTCTAGGGTGAGACCTTTCTCCTCGAACATATCTTCGTGTTCGGCGGCTTCGCACTGCGAGCCAACTCGTTTGGCCATATGGAGCAGATCAACAGCTACTCCCCTGGTCGTCAGGTCAGGTTCGGAAATATGAATTACACGGCCGATATCCGCGGAGACTTGATCTTCGAATTCGGGCCTACGCCAGGAGCGCCGAACAATCACGACGAGCATGACTTAGATCTGCTGTCGGATAGTATTCGGGATATCGCACCTGCATCAGCTCCGGACCTAAATCCGGGGATGATCACGTTGTCTGAGGACGGCTGGATGGACCCCGCCACGAAGGCCGCACATCTTTCAGCGGTAGAGCCGAACACAGATTTCACCGCTAAGGAAATCTGTGACGCCAGACCCCCGGACTTGTTTTCGGCCACGGGTCCTCGACCGCGTGCATCCATGCCCATTGAAGCCAATTGGGTACCAATCATGGAATTCACTGTCGCGGATATCTTTCAGCGCTCGCCCTTATGTGACGTACCAAACTCTTTAAGGTCTCTCTCTTTGTCAGAAGACTCTTGGACGAAATATGTCCGGCTCGAATGGGATACGAACAACGAGGAAAATCACAGCCCGCCCACCACCCACTTCATAGCCACTGTCGACGATATAACAGACATGCTTGACTTCGATTCCGAAGACATTGACGGTATGGATGTCGATGCAGGGTACGATCTGGAACCACCGCCCACGGGGTGCTGGACTGCCACCTCATCATATGACATATACATGGTGGACACGCCTAAGGAGGACAAAGGCGACAAAAAGGACACAACGGAGGATAAACCCCCCGGACAAAAGCCAAAACGACGGCGCCGGTGCCGCTCTAAGTCCAGTTACAGTAAAAATAGCAATAACTGTGCAAGAAAAGTTGACACTCCGGTCGACTCCAACGGCAACAATGACCACATGGACCCAGCGATGGAGCAGGACGAGCCAGGCCACACTAAACACAGCCCGGAGCAGACGCCCGATCACAGCGATCCCAGGGCCGAACTCATCAACTTGCCTCTGGGGAGGACGACAGTCCGGTCGACGATGCATTCATCATCCCAGAAAAACGTTTGGAACAAGATAACCTCCGCAGAAGGCTTATAGCCACTGCAAGGAGCCTAAAGAAGCAGAAGCAAAGGCTTAAGGCCGCACGGGATACACTCAACCGCCGATGGAATAAGGTGCTGGACACCGCAGGAAAATATGGCAACGATCGCCACACAAAGAGCTACCCAAAACGCAAACTGCTTCCCAAATTCGACGATGAGGCCGTAGAGCCCATTCCGCCGAAGAACAATACGACCAATCGGCCAGGACCAACCACTTCATGGCCGCGATAGAGGAGCCACTGACGCTGCACATGATTTACGTGAGCTCCTGGACAAAAAGGCCGGTGCTACAAGGTCCATCTATGGATCCAGATGACATGCTCCGACGTGGAACTATGGTCACCATACCGATCTCGCTGATCGAATACCAGTTTGGAATCAAACCCGGACACAACAACAGTCGACAGCATGCCACGATATGTCCAGATACAGAGGGGCTGTGCACCATCTGTGCTTCACCGACGAGGTGCTGGATCACGAATTTCCACAGGGATTCAAACCTGTGAACATAGAGGCACATGACGAAACGATAGACCCTGGGGTCTGGATTGAGGACTTTATCCTTCATATTGTCACGCCCAATATTTGATACGATCCTAAAGAGACTCGAAGGTCCCACCAAGGATAGAACCGCATATTGATACGCTTTTGCAAGGTGGATATCATTACATCAACATTACATAATAGATGGGGATACATACAAGAGGCATACAATGCCACACGAATACAACTATACATCATCCATAAGAACATCATCCGACTACGGATGAAACACAAACAGAAACTCAAACGACATCCACCCTGCTAGCCCAGGATGCCAACCTGGAACCTATAACCTGATCGAAGAAGAACTCCAAAACAAGCAAACATCGATCTCGCGTCATGATCATCGCAAAACCTGTACCTGCAACTATTGTTGTAGTAATCTGTGAGCCACGAGGACTCAGCAATCCCATTACCATGGGTATCAAGACTAGCAAAGCTTAGTGGGAAAGGAAGGGGTAAAATGGTGAGGTTGCAGCAGCGACTAAGCATATATGGTGGCTAACATACGCAAATAAGAGCGAGAAGAGAGCAAATGGAACGGTCGTGAAGCTAGCAATGATCAAGAAGTGATCCTGAACTCCTACTTACGTCAAGCATAACCCAAAACCTTGTTCACTTCCCCGACTCCGCCGAGAAGAGACCATCACGGCTACACACGCGGTTGATGCGTTTTAATTTGTATCTGGTGTCAAGTTATCTACAACCGTACATTAACAAATTCCCATCTGTGGCATAACCGCGGGCACGGCTTTCGAAAGTTTAAACCCTACAGGGGTGTCCCAACTTAGCCCATGATAAGCTCTTGCGATCAACGAAGGATATACCTTCTCCCAGGAAGACCCGATCAGACTCGATAGGAGTTGCACATATCTCGTTCTCAGGGCAACACCGAATGAACACTACGTACAACTAAAACCACCCCTCAAGTTTCCCCGAGGTGGCGCTGCAAGTGGCTCTGGTTCGGACCAACACTTAGACAAGCATTGGCCTGGGGGGGCTAAAATAAAGATGACCCTCGGGTTGGCCGACCCAAGGGAAAGGTATAGGTGGTGGTGAGACAAATGGTAAAACCAAGGTTGGCCCTTGCTGGAGGAGTTTTATTCAAGTCGAACTGTCAAGGGGGTCCCATAAATCACCCAACCGCGTAAGGAACGCAAAATCCAGGAACATAACACTGGTATGACGGAAACTAGGGCGGCAAGAGTGGAACAAAACACCAGGCATAAGGCCGAGTCTTCCACCCTTTACCAAGTATATAGATGCATTAATTAAATAAGAGATATTGTGATATCCCAACATAATCATGTCCACCATGGAGCGATCTTCAACTTCACCTGCAACTAACAACGCTATAAGAGGGGCTGAGCAAAAGCGGTAACATAGCCAAACAACAGTTTGCTAGGAAGGGTGAAAAGATTAGAGGCTGACATGGCAATTTGGGAGGCTTGAAGAACAAGAGATAGGTAGCGTGGCACAGCTATAGAACGAAGCAACTAGCATATCAATGATAATAGTGATATCCAGGGTGACGGTCATCTTGCCTGAAATCCCGCTAGGAAGAAGAACGAGTCCATGAAGAAGATGAACGTGAGTAGTCGAACGAATCCTCACAATCGCAACATTACCGGAACTAAGAAGCAACACCAGAAAGAAACAAACAACATGGTAAATGCACAAGCATAAACATGGCATGATGCACAAACAAGTATGATGCATGTCCGGTTTAATGAGGCATGGCATGGCAAACTGCAACACGCAATACTACAAATTAAGTAGAGCTCAATACGCAACGAGTTGCATATTGACAAAACTTCACAACATTTATTTAGTTCGCTCTCGTTTAGGTACACAACAATATTAAATGTTGTTAAACATGGCAAGAGCAGAAGCATAATAAAACTACCTATTCTAGGCAAATTTAAATAAGGCCAGAATAACAAACAACAATTCCGGAAAATCCTCATGTCCATATTGCGAATTTGGTACTGTTCTGCCCTAAAACATATTTTATTGTTGATAAACAGGAAAATAAAGTGCACCAAGTTAATCTATGCATTTTTTCACACCATTTACATATAAAGTTTATTTAAAACCGAGCTACGGTTATTTAGTTATGAAATAAATCATTTTAACATGTCATTTGATCAAATTTAAACAAACAACATTTTAAACATTTAAAACATGTATGAAAATGGCATATTATTAATCTACACAAAATTCTAAGCAATTTACATGTTTAAACCATTTTAATCCGATACACGATTTGTGAGATATTAAATGCATGAACATGAGGGTTTTTCTGTAAAACTGTTAATTCACTGGATAATGGCTAAATCGCAGATCTGAAAAAATACTACACTGGGCCGAATCTAGCTGGCCCAGCAGGAGCATACAGAGGGCGGGGCTGCTCACCAGGCCTCATGGGTCTGCAGGGGCGCGCGGAGCTGGGCCTAGCTGGCGCTGAAAGTGGCCCAGACACGCGAGGCGAGGAGGCTACAGGCGCATCGCTCTCTGTTCGACAGAAAATAGAGGCGCAGCAGCACTGGAGCTCGCGACGGGAAGTAGGGGACGGCGAACTTGGCACGCGAGGAGGCTCGGAGGCGCGGGGATGGCGGATCCAGCAGCGAGACGACAACCCAGCGAGATCCAAGGCGAGGCAGGGGGTCGGCGGCCATGGGATTTCCTACCAGAGAAACGAGAGGGAGATGTGAGAGAGAGAATGTCAGGACCCCGACTCAATGCCACATAGATCTAGCATGTAACACTTCATATCACTTTGCGGCCTCACGCACGGTATTCCCACGGGTGTCGCCTTACCTTTACCCGGGACCGTTTGCGCCTTTTGGCACACGTATATGACAGTGTCGCTAGCATCCATATGATAAGGAGCCCGGGCTGACATGGCTAGTCGTAAACCCAAAGTGGCACAAACTTACAGGGACAGGCATCCATGACCCAGCATCGAACGTGTCGGTCATCAGCGAGTGAATCCAGGCTGTAGCACTGGGCTAGCAGGACTCCGGTGAACCGGGCTGTAGCGGGCTAACAGGACTCCGGTATTCATCGCGTGACATTTCCCCGAAGGGACAGACACAGGAACGAAGAAGGACACATGCCGGCCAGCCTAAGTGTTCCGGAGCAGTAGCAAGCTACCATGGCTCGGTGGAAACACTAGGAGACATTTCCCGGTAAGAGAGGCTACTAAAGATAAACAACTAGATAGTCAGATCCCACACATACCAAGCATTTCAATAACATACACACAAGATGCTCGATATGTGCAATACAACATGGCACCACAAAATGACTCTACGACTCAAGTAGTTTATTCAATAGGCTCCGAGGAGCGAGACATTACAAACATGGGTCTCATGACCCAACAATCAGAGCATACAAGTCAAAGCACAAGCGGAAGCTATCATGTCTGAGTACAGACATCTATAAATGAAAAAGGCTGAGAAGCCTGACTATCTATCAGATCCTGCCGAGGGCACAAGATCGTAGCTGAGGTAACAAGCTAAACGTCGAAGTCCACGTGGAACTACTAGTGAGACTGAAGTCTCTCTGCAAAAACATAAAATAGGCAAACGTGAGTACAAATGTACCCAGCAAGACTTACATCAGAACTAACTACATATGCATCATTTTCAACAAAGGGATGGTGGGGTTTAACTGCAGCAAGCCAGCTTTGACTCGGTGGCTATCCTAAACTACGACTGCAAGCAACTCTTTTGAGGTGGCGCACACGAGTCCACATATTCACCATATCAATACACCACTATGGATCCGCTCCCGTCTCCCTACGAGAACGCCATCCATAGAACTCACGCTTATCTTGCGCATTTTAAAGTATCCACTTTCACTTGTCTATGAACTGATATAAGCAACCCAGAAGTCCTTTTCCGCGGACACGGCTATTCGAATAGATGATGTTAACCCCGCAGGGGTGTACTTCTTCATACATGTTTCCACCACTTAGCGTCTGCACACGACATGTGCTCGGCAGACTTCAAGCGAAAGCCGACGTGGGTGTAGACCACGACCTACCTAAACACTCAAGTCTCTAGTCCAGGTTTATCGCCTATTCGGGTTCCATCCATGAGGAGATCCGGCCGGAGTTTCGCTCACAGCCCCAAACGATGTGAACAGGGTTCCGTGACACCAAACGGGCGCCCGGTATACCCGGCCACGTGCCTACCGCATCACAGCCCACCCCTACGGTCAGCGCTGCGCACGGCCTCCAGCATACTACAAACACCAGAAACTACTTGCAACTCCTGGACAGAGGACAAGGGTGATAAGAAGTCGAGCGGGGTCCATTGGTTTCGGGCCCAATGTATGGTAGTAGCTGAATCATGGATCACAAACACAGAACTCAGTTCCTGAGGACGGCTGCAATGAGACAACCCACCATGTACTCCTACATGGCCTCTCACCGCTACCTTTACCAAATCGTGTTCACACACTTACCCCACACACAGTAGGACATGTTCACCCACCTCTGATTCATCCCCGATGAATCAGACCTGACTCAACTCTAAGCAGTAGCAGGCATGACAAACAAACATGAATGAGTAGGCACAACAGGGCTCAAACAACTCCTACTCATGCTAGTGGGTTTCATCTATTTACTGTGGAATGACAGGTCATGCAAAGGATAAAGGGGTTCAGCTACCGCAGCAAGTAACAGATGAATCGATGTTGTCCTAATGCAGTTAAAGAGAGCAGGAGCGAGAGAGTGGGATTTTATCGGAATGAACAAGGGGGTTTTGCTTGCCTGGCACTTCTGAAGATAACATTGAGTCTTCATCAGTGTCAACGATCACATCATCGGTATCACGTCTATCGGGAGGGGACAAATACCGGCAACACAGAAAGGAACACAATCAATGCAATGCACAATATGATGCATGCTCATGACATGGCAATATGAATGTGTTTTGAGCTAATGCAACTAGCAACAGATTAAATGAAGTTGGTTTGAATACAAGATTCAAATTCAAACTCCATATGTGATTATTCAAATGCCATTTAATTGATTTGTGCTAAACAGCAGCTATAAGTTGTTCTAACATGCATGAAAATGGTACAGATGGATTCCTTGAATTTTTCTGATAATTTTTCATATATAAATTATTTAATTTGGAGTTACGGTTAATTTTCTATGATTTATTGAAGTTTAGCTATTTTCTGAAATTAATAAATCATTTTTGATTTATTTTAATTCCAGAAACAAATACTGCGTCATACTGACGTCATGATGACGTCAGCAGGTCAACGGGCTGGTCCAGGTCAATCCTGACCTGTGGGTCCCATCCGTCAGTGACTAACCTAACTAATCTAATTTAGTTAGTGGCCTGGGGCCCATTGTCAGTGTCTATTAAACTAACTAATATTTAGTTAACACTAATCCTAGCCTAATTAGCCGGGCGGGGCCCGCAGGTCAGTGAGAGAGAGGGGGGTCAAACCGGGCAGTGGGGTCAACCCACGCCGGTCATCGGGTCAGCGGTCGCCGGCGTTTAGCCGCCGGCGAGTCCAGACGCGGCGGAGGGCTCGGAAATGAGCCACATGGCATCGTTTCGGCCGTGGTTTGTTGCATTCGAACGCGCGCAGTGGCGCGCATCTAGTGGTGGCGGTGACAGGTGCTGGGGTGGCCGGAAAAGTGGTCGGCGACGAGGTTTGGCGGCGGCAGCAGCTCGGGCAATCCTGGGGTGGCGCTATAGAGCACTAGAGGAGAGACCGAAGGGCGCTGCGGGCTCCTGGGAGGGCGGCGAACATGGTGACGCGCTCAGGCGCACGCTGGGATGGCCCTGGCCACGGCAACGACATGGCACGGCGGCGGCAAGCTCGGCCGTGGTCGGAAGATGGAGCTAGGGGACGGGAACAGAGGGGGCGAGCAAAGAGGAGGCAGCAGGAGCTCACAGGGAGACCGATGAGGTGGTCAGCGAGCTCGGGGGCGTCTTCGGTGCTGCGAATCGAACGGCGGCGATCGCCGGCCGTGGCGATGAAGATGGCGGTGATGGCGTGGCTTCAGGGCACCCGGCGTCGCGTGCGTCGTGGTAGAGCTTCCCGGATCCAAGGCGGAGCTCGTGGCCTAACTGGCTGGGCGTGGGGATGCTGGTGGCTCCGGTGGTGCTCGTCGGCGGTCTCGGTGCGTCCGGGGATGAGCGAGGGAGAGAGACAGAGGAGGGAGAGGGGATGCAGCGAGTGAGGGAAAAGAGAGAGAGGACACGGGGCGTCGTCGTGGCGCGAATTAGGACGAAGGGCGGCCTCCAGCGCGAAGCAGGAGGTGGCCGGGGCTCTCGGGCGCGCGCCACGCCTCGCCTCTGCCTACTGGCAGAGGAAGACGACGAGCGGCGAGGTAGATGGGCTGGGCTGGGCCGCGGGAGAAGCTGGGCCAGGCAGGTAAGCAGGTAAGTGGCCCAGGTGGCCTCTCTCCCCTTTTTTTCTATTTTGTTTCTCTTTTCTATTTCTGTAGTTTTGTTTCTGATTTAGTTTATAGCCCAAATCATTTTAATAAATCCTGCAAATAATTGTGGCCATTAAATGAATTATTACAGAGGCCCTTAACTATTTTCAGAATTGTTGGAGCATTTAAAAATATTAATAGTATTTAAATGCCCCAATTCAAATACAATATGGATTATTCAAAAATCCATAATGGCCCAAAAATATTGGCATCATTTTTTTGGTAGAGGTTTTTCACCTTTGTCAAAAATCATGAACATTTTTGAAAGCCATTTGGACTTACTTGAAAGTATTTTAGGTGAACCTAGTGAATTCCTTTAATGCTAGGGTTTGAGCAATCCCCATTTCAAGTTCATTCAAAAGTTAAACATGATGCACACATGAGGTCTAGCCTAGTGCATACCAGAAGCTAGGGATGTGACAGAGAAGCACGGGGAGGAAGGGAGATACAGGGGAGGAGAGGAGCGGGACGAGGCCGGCGGCGTGGCTTGGAGCAGATCAGGCGCGTGGTTGCGGAGGAAGCCCAAGGAGGCACGACGGAGCTGACGGAGGCCGACCGGACCTGTGGAGGCAACAGAGAGAGAGAGAGATGAGCGGGGGGAAGGAGAAGAAATAGAGAAAGGGAAGGAATAGCAGGGAGGTTGTGGCTTAGCTTGGAGGTCTTGGGCGGCCGGAGCGAGGCTCGGGGCTGGTCCTGGTGGAACTCGACGACACAAGGGCCCCGGTGGAGCTGCTAGTGGCGGAGGAGCTTGGGCATAAGCTCCTGCTCGGGGAAGACGACGGGAAGGCAGCAGAGGAGGCAGAGGCGTGCGAGGCCGTGGCCTCGATCCATCCTGGATCGGGCGTCGGCTTGCTGCGGGAGAGATCGAGCGTGGGGGCTGGCCGCGGGAGCTCGAGGATTGAGGAAAGAGGAGGCCGATGGAATTTTGGATCGGGGCGGATGAGGCTGGTGATTGGCTCGGTGGGGAATGGGAGGATCCCGAGGTGGATGCTGGAGGGTGGCAGCGGCGGGTGAGGGAATGATGGGACAGTATCCCTAGATCCTAGGGTTTGATCTGGTTAAATAGGTAGGGGACTGGGTAGGGGCTAATCCGGTCCGTCCGATTATAATCGGGCAGTCGTAAATAAATAGGTTAGGACGTCCAGTTAAGAAAACGGGGATGTTTTGTAGATATTTGGGGATGATCTGAATACAACGGTGATGATTGAGCAGTTTGGGTTCAGGGCAGTTTTCGGACGCGCGCGCGAGAGGGTGTGAGAGAGGTCAACGAGGACAAGGGCCTGACAAAATAACAACGGAGACAAGGAGATAAAGGGAAACTGCGAACGGATGCAAGTTTTAAGAAAAACAATGCCGATGCAATGCGAATGATGACATGAGATGAAATGCATGACATGAACAAAAAGCAAAACAAAAGACAAAAACCCAACCACGGAGGAAACATCAAATCGCATCTCCGGAAAAAGGCAAGAGTTGGAGTTACGAATATGGAAAGTTGTATTCGGGGCGTTACACATATCCACATGGATCATGGGGATGACCTCCACGCCATCAAATACCTTCCCCTCAAGTTGAAAGAGCCAGCTCGGCACTGGTTGAAAAGCCTCCCCGAAAATTTAATCGGAAGTTGGGAGGAACTTGAGGACGCTTTCAGGGCCAATTTTCAAGGGACCTATGTCCGACCTCCAGATGTAGATGATATAAGTCACATAATACAACAACCCGGAGATTCAGCCCGCAAGCTTTGGAACAGATTTCTCACTAAGAAGAATCAAATTGTTGACTGTCCGGATGCCGAAGCCCTAGCGGCCTTCAAGCACAGTATCCGGGACGAGTGGATTGCCAGACACCTCGGCCAAGAAAAGCCGAGGACAATGGCAGCCTTAACAAGCCTCATGACCCGCTTTTGCGCGGGTGAGGACAGCTGGTTGGCCCGTAGAGGCACCAGTGACCCAGGCACATCCGAAATCAGGGATGGCAACGGGAAGCCACGGCGCAATAAGGACAAGCGTCAAAACAATGAAGAAAGTCTGGACAACACAGTGGTCAACACCGGATTCAGAGGCTCTAGACCCGGTCAAAGAAAGAAGCCATTTAAAGGTAGCAAAGAGGGACCGTCTGGCCTGAACAAAGTCCTGGATAGGTTGTCCCAAAGTCATGGCACCCCCGAAAAACCTGCGAATCACACTCACAGAGAATGCTGGGTCTTCAAGCAGGCCGACAAGTTAAATGCTGAACACAAGGGAAGGGAAACACCAAGTGAAGACGAGGATGAGCCTCGCTAGCCGAACACTGGGGGATAGAAAAAATTCCCACTAGAAGTCAAAACACTAAAAATGATCTACGCGGCTCACATACCAAAGAGAAGGCGCAAACGCGCGCTCAGAGACGCATACGCTGTAAAGCCCGTTACCCCTGAATTCAACCCCTGGTCAGCCTGCCCGATCACTTTTGATCACAGGGACCACCTGACTACTATCAGGCACGGAGGATCGGCTGGCTTGGTGCTCGACCCAATAATTGATGGATACCATCTCACTCGAGTCCTCATGGACGGCGGCAGTAGTCTTAATCTGATATATCAGGATATTGTCCGTAAGATGGGGATAGACCCATCCAGAATCAGCCAAAGTAACACCACCTTTAAAGGAGTGACAGGCGTTGAGGCACGCTGCAGGGGCTCCCTCGTATTAGAGGTGACATTCACTTTTCCCAACAACTTCAGAAGCGAAGAATTACTCTTCGACATTGCTCCCTTCAGCATCGGTTATCATGCATTACTCAGAAGAACGGTCTTGCTCGCTTCAACGCAGTACCAAACTACGCCTACCTTAAACTCAAGATGCCCGGTCCACGTGGCGTCATCACTATTAGCGGAATCTCAGAGCGTTCCATGCGTGAGGAAAAATATGTGGCGGCTCTAGCAGCCGGACACTAAGCGGCCTATCCTATTAGATGCATGATCGGTCGTTAAGACCACGGATATGGTTAGACAAGTCCGGTGCACCACCATAAGTGACAGCCCAGATAAACCTGAGCTGGGTGCTGCACATATACCCCCATAAATGGTACCAGGGGATGCAACTATGTAACAAGGCCCATAATTCGGCTTGACCTTATTAATATGCCAATATATTACATTTTTAACATTCATTGAGAATAAACAACTTTTCGCACGACTTACTCCATACTCTTATGCATGAGTTTCTCACTTTTACAGACACTATTCGTGCGATGCCCTTCTAGGATACGGCACAACAGAGACAAAGGCGCAGACGTGCAGCAGGGCCCCGCTCAAAGGTTTCTCTTTAGATTAAGCCCCTGTGTAAACATTCTTTACTGTCTCTCGTTGCTTGAGATCCCACGGGTATTGAATACACCGACAGGGGATACTGGCGTTATAGGCATTTCGCCACAACAGATTAATGCACGTACCTAGAAATACAGGGTTCATAATCGACGGCGTTGCTCAGCCCAGTATATGTCATAAAGTCCGAATACCTTCGAGAGTGTTCGGCGTCACGAGTTTGGCCTTATATGCGTCAGCTTCGAATCATGTCTTTGGTCAAATGTGGGGTTTTCCCGACTCCTGGGTTTTCTGCCTTAGGTTCCATTCTATTAGCTAAGGCGGCTAAAGGAGAACTACTGCGATTCTGCCCTGGTTATTCTGGACGAGCACCTCAGTAGAGAAAGCCGAAAACTGACTGTCATGATACAATGAGAGACTGGTCAACCACTCGAGGACTCATCGGAATCTTTAGGATTCCTCCACATTAATGAAGGACCGCTTCCCGATCATGTACATACGCGCCCCTATCCGAATGCACACGGAGGTACTAGGGGCTACATAGTAGCCCCATCGTCAAACTCCTATGGCTAAGTGAAAGTGTTAAAGCTATGTAGTCTGGTTGCCTAGTTCGACGTACCAATCACCTCCTTAATGGACCAAGACATTGGATCAAGTGTGATCATGCACATTTTCTCAAACACCCCCGCATTATATGCGTGGGGGCTGAAGCCAACAACTGCTAACTTTCAGGTTATATACATACATAAACGGCCGTAGAGGAGGCACTATAATACTTTTAGGCAAAACTATAAACACAGCTTTTACAATTAAAAAGAATTGTTTTTACAATTGAACGACTTGTCACTTGAACATGACACTCTTCGAGCACTGAGCCTCTATTATATGGGCACCTTCTGTGACCTGCTCAAAATAGTGCTCGGCTGGGTCCTGGCCTCCTGCCGGAGTCTGGGTTGCAATGTTGGTCGCCTCCATATCCGCCCAGTATGCTTTAACACGGGCAAGAGCCATCCGCGCACCTTCTATGCACGCCGACCTCTTCATGGCATGGATTCGTGATACGGCTCCAAGGAATTGTTCCACTAAACCAAAGTAACTGCCCGGCCTCAGTCCCTTCGGTCATAGATGGTCTATTACAGACCTCATTGCAAGAACAGACAACCTATGGAGCTCGGACATAGCGGCCATCCTCTCACTCAATGGCAGCGGGCAAGTCGGAGCATCAAATTGCGACCAGAACATTCTTTCTATTTCATTATCTTTCTGATCTTTGAAGAACTTGGCCGCATCAGCCGCAATTTTTGCCAGATCCGCATACGCATCTTGAGCACTCCAAAGCTGATCCAGGGGAGCGTACTTTGGGTCTTCAAACTTCATCCACAACAGATAGGGGCTTCCAGCCGTGATATCTCCGACCTGTCGAAGCTCCTCCCGCGCAACTCTAATCTCAAAGCACATCTCCTTGGCCGCATCCAGGGCCTTCATCAGGTCAGCCGACTTTGCCTGATTCTCCTTCTCGAGAAGCTCATATCGATCGGTGGCGTCCCTGAGCTCCACACCCATCTCGGCTATTTTATCTTCGCTTCGATGATGAGCAGCCTGTTCGGCTCTCAATTCTTCGGCCGCCTTTAGGGCAGCCACATTGCTAGCCCGAGCTTGTTCTTTGGCTAGGGAAAGTTCCGCCCTCAGGGCCTCTAGGACAGCAGCTCCACCTGTAGCCAAAGCATATCATATTAACGTTACAGTCCTCTTAATATCTTCTAAACAAATGAGGAGAAAAGAGCACATACTCTGTGACTCGTCAAACTGCTTGTTTACAAGCGTGATGTTGGCATCCACAACATCAATATGTCGCCTCAGTCTAGCAAATTCAACGGTCCGGTCTATCACCGGACCCTTATCTTCTTCGGCCGCCTTTAGGGCAGCCACATTGCTAGCCCGAGCTTGTTCTTTGGCTAGGGAAAGTTCCGCCCTCAGGGCCTCTAGGACAGCAGCTCCACCTGCAGCCAAAGCATATCATATTAACATTACAGTCCTCTTAATATCTTCTAAACAAATGAGGAGAAAAGAGCACATACTCTGTGACTCGTCAAACCGCTTGTTTACAAGCGTGATGTTGGCATCCACAACATCAATATGTCGCCTCAGTCTAGCAAATTCAACGGTCCGGTCTATCACCGGACCCTTATCCACCTGCGCATAAGTGCAGCACGATCATTATCTGGGAGTATGATCCTCCGTTTGCCACCTATGTCTGGCAACCAGAGTCTCAGGGGCTACTATCTATACGGAGCACACCTAGCACGTGCAATACAACCAAAAAATTACGTGCGTACCTCAAAGCCTTTGAGCAGGCTTGTAAAAGCTTCATTTAACCCGCTTGCGGCGAATGAGATCTTCTCCAACACCGTACCCATCAACGTGCGGTGATGCTCTGAGAGAGCAACTCGCTCCAGAAGGTCCATCAGTGTGTCTGGCCGGGCGCCGGTCTGTCCCGGACCCTTCCTATTGCCCTCGATGGGAGCCGAACACGCCGGGCTCCGGGTGGCCAAAGTGTTAGCTTCCGACCTCGGCGGATCTGGACTCCTTCGTGACGACACCTCAGGGTCGCATGCTCCATGGGGCGGAGAGGCTGGTGGGGTTTCACTCTCCATCATCTCCGGAAGAAGATCCCCCGAAGACGAACTCTGTTGAGAAGAGCTACTAGCCAGTCTGCAAAAAATAGATCCTAGTTATTGTTCTCGGAAGAAGAAGCAATATCTTTTTATTCACGATTAACTTATAGCTCGGTGGAGGGCTGGCCCGTTTGCAGGCGTGATGAGGTGAGGACACCCTCCGGGGCAGGGCCCCCTAGTGAAGTTTTCTTCCCTTTTTTAGGCACCTCCGTTTCCAAGTCTTCGGAGGCTGCCCTTTTCTTCCCGCGGGGGAGGGAACCTTAGATTCACCTCCCCGATTATCCTCCTTCGTGGAGACAGTAATTCCCCCGGTTTGGATGTGCAATGTGTGAAGCTCGGCTTCTCTATTCTTCTCTTCCCCTTTGCCCTATTATCCTGGCTATTGCAGGGCTAGGCGAGCCATCGGGAAGTGGGGCCGGACACCTGATCCTCTCCGCCTTGTTGAGCCAATCCTCGCCGTGGCCAGTTTTTAGAATAATGTTGATAAATATAAACAAAGTGTTCAGTTACAGGGTTACTTACTTGGGTATCTGGGCGGTTGCAGCTCAGGCCCGCATCCTCAATGGTGTCCGGACACTTTACTCGTGGTCCGAAGAACAACTTATACATCCCTTTGAGCGTCATGCCGAAGAAGTGTTGAATGGTTCGTGGACCTTCTGGATTGAACTCCCACATTCGAAGAGGTCGACGTTTGCACGGCAGGGCCCGTCGAATTAGCATTACCTCAATGATTCTGACAAGACTGATATCCCTCTCAAGAAGCTCCCGAATGCGGCTCTGCAATGTCAACACGTCATTAGCAGTCCCCCAGTCTAGTACCACGTTGGCCCATGATGCCAGTTGAGGCGGAGGGCCTGAGCGGAAGGAAGGGCAGCCGCCCACTTTGTGCCTCGGGGAGCTGTGACACAGAACCACCTCCGTTGCCACAAATCGGACACCTCCGGGAAGGAACCCTCTGGCCATGGGGCATCGTCGTTTCTGCTTATTGTCGCGCCTCCGCACTCCGCATGTCGCCCCTCGATCACCTTCGGCTTCACATTGAAGGTCTTGAGCCATAAGCCGAAGTGTGGTGATATGGAGGAAGACTTCACACACGACAATAAACGACAAGATGTGAAGGATGGAATCCAGAGCTAGATCGTGAAAATCTAGCCCATAACAGAACATGAGCCCTCTCACGAAGGGATCTAGGGTAAAACCCAAGCCTCGGAGGAAGTGAGAAACAAATACTACACTCTCGTTGGGTTCGGGAGTAGGGATGACCTGCCCTGGAGCAGGGAGACTGTGCTTGACATCGGCGGTCAGATATCTGGCCTCCCTGAGCTTCACAATGTCCTCTTCTGTGACAGAGGAGGCCATCCACCGACCTTGAAGGTTGGATCCAGACATGATTGGAGATCCAAAGTGCCTAAGCTTGAGCTTCGGGTGTTGGAACTTGAGATGCGAAAAGGCGCAAGCATGGTAAGAAAGGGGTAGGCCTCGACCCCTTTATAAAGGGGGTGAATATCAAGCGTCCTCAACGTGACCACTTGGGACTTGCCTAAAAACACAAAGTCACGCCAACGGGTGTGGTTGGATTACCCGCACCCGTATTGATGAGAATACCGAAGGGGGACACGATCTCTGCTTCGACAAGGCGTGCCCATAAAACCGCCTTGCAGTGCGTGTCGTGGAAGGCTGAGAAAAATGGTTCATATTAGACCAGGCCACGACATAAGGACGCACTGTGGGAAATTGTCAGCAGATTAGATTTGTAAAGTGTTGTGCTCTCTACAGTGGTATGTGAAACTTGTCCTGCAGAGCCAAACACGTTCTTTGTGTTCGGAATTTATCTTGGAGTATTCAGAGATGGAACCCTCCTTGCAATGCTGAAGACAATCTACATGCCGGACTCATCGTCATTGAAGCCTGGTTCAGGGGCTACTGAGGGAGTCCTGGATTAGGGGGTATCCAGACAGTCGGACTATATACTTTGGTCGGATTGTTGGACTATGAAGATACAAGATTGAAGACTTTGTCCCGTGTCTGGAAGGGCTCTCCTTTGCATGGAAGGCAAGCTTGGCGATTCAGATGTTAGATCTCCTTCTTTGTAACCGACTCTATGTAACCCTAGCCCCCTCCAGTGTCTATATAAACCGAAGGGTTTAGTCCGTAGGAGGACAACAATCATAATCATAGGCTAGCTCCTAGTGTTTAGCCTCTATGATCTCGTGGTAGATCAACTCTTGTAATACTCATATCATCAAGATCAATCAAGCAGGAAGTAGGGTATAACCTCCATCGAGAGGGCCCAAACCTGGGTAAACATCGTGTCCCCAGTCTCCTGTTACCATTAGCCTTAGACGCACTGTTTGGGACCCCCTACCCGAGATCCACCGGTTTTGACACGGACACCCCTCTGGTATTTTCTTCTCCCAATATTTTTTATTAAATCCAAAAATAACTTTCGTGGAGTTTTAGGACTTTTGAAGTTGTCCAGAATAGGTCTCTAATATTTGCTCCTTTTCCAGCCCAGAATTCCAGCTGCCTGCATTCTCCCTCTTCTTGTAAACCTTGTAAAATAAGAGAGAATAGGCATAAGTATTGTGACATAACATGTAACAACAACCCATAATGCAATAAATATCGATATGAAAACATGATGCAAAATGGATGTATCACCCCACCATGGCGATAGTACACACACTTGTCACCGTCGTTTACTACAAAGCCGACAACATTTAATGTTCTTTCGAACTTCTCATGCCACTCCTTAGGCGCTTATTTAAGGCCATATAAAGAATTTAATAACTTGCATAGCTTTCCTTCCTGACCAGGTACTACAAAACCATTTGGCTGATCCATGTAAATTTCCTCCTTCAGCTCTCCATTGAGGAAAGCCGTCTTAACGTCCATTTAATGAACGAGAAGACCATGTGAGGCAGCCAGTGATAGTAGAACCCGATAGTGGTTAGTCTAGCCACGGGTGAGTAAGTATCGAAGAAGTCTTCACCTTGTTTCTGGGTATAACCCTTAGCCACAAGCCATGCCTTGTACTTTTCAATCGTACCATCAGGTCTAAGCTTCTTCTTGATCACCCAGTTACATCCTACAGGTTTACACCCATAAGGACGGTCAGTGATCTCACAGGTTCTGTTAGCTAAGATGGAATCCATCTTGCTACAAACAACTTCGTTCCAGTAGTCAGCATCGGGAGATGCATAGGCTTCTGAAATAGTTCTGGGTGTGTCATCCACAAGGTACACAATGAAATCATCACCAAAGGACTTTGCAGTCCTCTGTCTCTTACTCCTCATAGGAGTTTCATTGTCACCCTCAACATGATTGTCAAGGTGTTCCATCGCAATGGTGGGTTCAGAAATTACAACGAATTCCTCACTAGATGGAGTAGGTATCTCACTACAAAAAAATACACTTCCGTGATGATACGTGTTTGTCACAGTAGGTCGCGTTTTTTGTCATGCATGTACATCCATGACAAATTTATGACAGAATCAAGATAGTCATACCTGTGCTGTCATAGAAGTGTTCCATGACATTACCAAAATTATCATCACGGAAGTGTCCACTTCCATGACGATAAATCACGCATCACAGAAGTGCTTTCGTCAAGGGTGACCGACACATGGCATTCACCGTAACGGAACGCCGTTAAGCTATCGGGTCGAGTTTTGGATCCGATAACCCGTTAACAGCCCCGACCAATGGGGATTTTCCACGTGTAAAGTCATCATTGGCTGGAGGAGACACATGTGAGGTCCGCGCTGGCACAGGTGTCACTCATCCAATGGGCGAGATGTGCCTATGATATGTTGACACGTGGACTGGCCCATCAAGTTTAAATGGGCCGGCCCAACTAAAGGCCCACAAGATTTTGTGGACCATAATGGGCCGGCCCAGCTAAAGGCCCATGAGATTTTGCGGACCATAATGGGCTGGCCCAGCTAACGGCCCACAAGATTTTGCGGGCCATAATGGGTCGGCCCAGGTAAAGGCCCACACGATTTTTGTGTGCCATAACGGGCCGGCCTAGGTAAAGGCCCACAAGATTCTTGCGGATCATAATGGGCTGGCCCGGCTGAAGGCCCACGAGATTTTGCCGACATTAATGGGCCGACCCAGCTGTAGGCCCACAAGAATTTGAGGACCCTAGTTAGCCGGCCCATTAACTGGCTGCCATGTTTTGGGCCAAATGCCGACCCATATTTGATCTGGTCCATTAATGGTCTGCCACATTCCGGGCCTAATAGTGGCCCATATGAGATCCGGCATGTTAAAAGCCTACCATGTTCTGGGCCAAATTACGGCCCAGATCAGGTACATCCCTTTAAGAGGCTATGGGCTCAATTATGGCCCATATCAGATTCGGCCCGTCAACTGGACACTGTGCTTTTGGGCCCACTTGTTAGGGGCCCACTTAGTAATTCGGCCTGACATTAGTTTTGGCCTCTTAAAGACCCATTTAACATTTCGGCCCTATATTAAGTTCAGCCTGTAAATGCCTGTCATATAGTTGGGCCTAACTACGGTCCGGTTTGCATCCGGCCTGCTCGCAGCCGATATCTGATTGGGCCAAACAAGGACCGAGAAAATATTGGCATGTTAAAAGCCCATGATTTCATTCGTACAATCATGGGTCGGGGTTCATTTCGGGCTGCTGCCGGCCCGTTAGCTGTTCGGCACATTTCAGGCCCAACCTACATCATGATTGCATGATGTCCCGATTATGTACCGTAATTTTACGGTTTGGCCGGTTTACTGCGAAGACATGATATATATACAGTAAAATAACTGCAGCATCATGAATAAGAAAAAACCTAGACTATACAATAAAGAAATTATAGCATATTACATCCACTGGGCATCAAAGTTCGCCACTATGATAATAAAGCACAAGCAGACAGCAGATTACATACACTAGGCATCAAAGATCGCCACCAGTGCAAATAAACACGCTAACAAAATAATATACAAAACCAACAGCACTTCAATAGAGTTCAAGAAAGGTTAGCCCTACTGGGGAGCTGCAGCGCAAGCAGCTAAGGAAGATGATGAGACTGCTTGTTCAACACTTAAATCTTCCTCACTCTGAAAGATAAACAAGCAGGCAGATGACAGGTTTTGCACATAAAAGTATCAGTGCTGACAATTCATCACATTTCTTACTGACGAATAAAGTGACACAGTTTAAAATTGCATTAACACAATATAGTATTGTTCAGGTCAAGACATGGTAGGAAATGACATTGTGAAGGAGTTGGCAGCTTCACAACACCACTGGATTACAGATCAAGAACTCATAAGTATCAATGGTTAGTGTGCTGTCAATTTATCCCATTTCAGATTGGCAAATAAAGAGACGGTTTAAATAATACTCCCTCCATCCGGAATTACTTGTCATCAAACTGGATGTGTCTAGAACTAAAATACATCTAGATACATCCATTTGAATGACAAGTATTTTTGGACGGAGGGAGTAGTAGAATGATATGACATTGTTCATAGTTAAGACATTGCAGAATATGACATTGTGTTGTAGTGGGTAGGTTCACCACACCACTGGATTACAGTTGAAGAACAGAAGCATACATGCAGTGAAAAAGAAGATCACTTGCTCTGTATAGTTTAATTTACACGGTATGAATAAGGAACTTGGTTGTACAACTGAAAACTTAAATTGAGAAAGACAAACTTTTGTTTATGAACTACATAATAAACTTTAAACATGCAATTTGATGCAAACACCAAAAATAAACAGCTATTGCAGTCATGGCTAACCAAATATATACAACAAAGTTTGAAGGCTTGAGATGGACAAACTTACATTATTGGTGAAGACAGGCTCTATAAAGGCCTTGTCCATGCTGATGGGGGGGGGCAATTCAAGAAGTTTACCACAGAATATTCTTCATAAGCATTGCCTTTATTCTACATTTTGTTAAGAGTAAATAATGATGTGATAGTATACGAAAAAATGGAGAATATTTAAGATAAGATGAAGAGTGATGCTACATAACCAAGTAGCTATAAATGTAAGTGCAGCGATACAGGCAAAAGGTACAGCCAAGAGCAATGCACATCTAAACTTCTTCAGTACCAACCTTATGGTAAGAGTAAATATAGACCTGATGTGTAGAAAATGGAGGGCAAAGGAAAATAAGCTGCAGAGTGATGGTAAATGAAAAACTACCTGTCATTATAAGTACACTGATAAAGGACAGCATGTACTTACAAGAACAATGTAGAGCTAAAAAAACATTGGCACTGGATATATTCTACACTAATGTAACCATTCATACAGATCAGATAATTTGGAGCGAACAATTGATAAGCAAGCTATTATGCATACTGTTGTCACATAATGAACCAGGTATGTATGCAAGTACAGTGATACAGGACAATAGGTACTAACAAGAGCAAAGCAGCGGGCATCATATTTGCGATATCATGTCGTTCTTTTCAAACCGGAATTCTTCTTCGAGCAGATTTCCTGGAAACAAGATCTGTAAGGCACATGCGGAAAAGTAGAAGTTCAAATTGTCATGTGATTTCATAGACAGTACCTCATCCTAGGAATGAGACCAGTGCACAACAAGGTTTTTCCATTCAATGTCTTCTAAATTTAGCAAAGGAGACTTCACCGGAAATTCGTTTATAGATTTGCCACCAAAGTGTGATTTCCTGAGGTAACACCGATACTGCTGCAATGCTTCCTTGAAAAGCACAAGCAAGCTTTGCTCGTCATGACTATCTAGATTGACCCTCGCCTAGTTACACTAATGTAATGTAAATCATTGATGTGTCCAATCAGCAGAAAAGAGGAAAATAATAACCATGAAAAATAGCTCTTACATGTAAGTTGGACAAGAAGATATGAAAATGGTGTTTGTCTTCACAATAATCTTCCCATGATGGGAATATATGCACGTAGTACCTAACAACATTGAAAGCATTGTCTTTTAAACTAGGAATAAATGGAATGGGGTTCCAATCTATAGGAATTGGCCGTCTCTGCAGTTGGGATAGGTCTTTGGCCGGTGGACTTGCTGTACTTTTTGCTGGAGTGGGATTTTTCTGTGGTACAGCTAGTGCTATGGCAAATGAAATCGGTATACCTTTTGCTGGAGTGCAGGTCCTGTGTGGTGGGGCTAGTGGTGTGGCCAGTGAAGTATGGGTACAGTCTGCTGGAGTTGGTCCTACGTTTTGTGTTACTGATTGTACAACCAATATAAGTGGGGTGCTGTCTGATTTCTCCGGCACCACCACGGTTTTCAAGGACTTTGCTGGTGCTCCTTCAGGTTCGGCAATCACCCTCTTCCTTTTTGATGTCTGAGGCACACGAACATCATTTGATTGGAAAAACATGGTATGATGACAGATGGAATATGTATTGATAATGGATGGGCATGGCATCTCGACATATATGATGAGTAAACTAAGCAGATGGCGGTGCAACAAAGTAGAAGAAATGCAAGACAACATATGCAATATACCCGCAATCAATAAAACATTGCCAAATTAGAACATGCACCTTGATGGCTGAACAGGACATGCCATCTGCCTTTAACTCCTCGAGGTTAGAACAGTCATTAGGATCATATTCTGAACAAGAGTCAATAGGTGGGGAGCGTATGAGTTTCATTGCATCCAGAATGGCACTCAATGCCTTGGTGCCAATTTTGTAAGTCATTGCAGTGTTTATCTTGAAGAGTGGACTACTGCTAGTGCGACACAAAGCAGCTACACAGATCGTAGTGTAGATATAACGGGAAAACCTTAAGCATCAGAGTAAAATCAGCAAAGTGGAACTTGCTGGAATATATGTGCTAGTATTGCCGGTACTGCTAGAAAGGCTTCGGATACCAGCTCTCTTCAAGTGAAGGTGCGGTACTGTTAATATCAGTATAACTCTCAAAGGCGACACAGCTCCGCGCATTTCCTTGCTATTCTTATAGGATTCAAGTGGGCAGGCCACTACAAATCATATTCCTATGTTTACAAGATCCTACGAATCAAAGAGGCTCAAAATGTCCATCACAACCGACCGTATAGAACTCTACACTACAAATGTCCCTGCTCATCTTCAGTACAAGGAACATACTGTACTACTAGCATACTCCCTCCGTTCCAAAATATAAATCTTGGTAGAGATTTCCACTATGGATCACATACAGATGTATCCAGATAAGATTTTAGAGTGTAGATTCACTCATTTTGCTCCATATGTAGTCCATGGTGGAATCTATACAAAGACTTGTATTTAGGAACGGAGAGAGTACATATTAAAGAAGAACAGAAGAGGAACATGGTAAAGAAGAGCAAGGAGATTTTGGATAATAAAATGTTGGTTGCGCAGTTCCCACACATGATGAACCAGAGCGCATTAAGAATGCAACTCCCAGCTGTCTCTCGACCATTTCAGGCGGTTGGATGAAGATCCTACGTCTCCTAACCCTTGTTCTTCCTCGTCTTTGATTCTTCCCATACAGAACACCACACGGGTCGCTGGCCGGACCACCAGACCCCATCGCCTGTGTTCCTCCGCCACCCTCACCCCCCACCCGCGTCGAGTTTCATTCGTTCGGCGAGGCCCCACAACCACCCGAGCCCCTTTGATCGCACCGGCGAACTCTGGCGAGCTCTGAAAAATCGACTGACCCAATTTTGAAATTTAGTCTACTGTGATTTAACTAGTGTGGAATATAAAAGGGGAAAACCATAAGCATTGGGAGTATAGTGTTGAGCGTGCCATGGCAGATCTGAAGGTGCAAACCAGACAAAGGCAACTTTGCAACCAAGACAAGAAATCAGAGTAAAGCCGTGGCGATCTATTTTCTTGCTGCGATAAATAAGTTGAGCAGATACGAAAGAGTACCGCCTCTGGTGCGGCGCCGTGTACGCATCTGCTGAGAATTTGACGGTGCTACTGTAGCGATGGCTATCGGCGGCGTGGAAGCAGATCTAGGAGGGTAGATGGTGGCGGCGGGGCGCAGTGGACGAGACGGTCTTAGGAGCAGCGCTGGCAAGGTGGACGATGTCGGGGATGAAGCGAGAGAACGGGATGCAAGGATCCCGGTCCGAAGGCGTGGATGAGAGAGGTCGATCTCTTGTAATGGACGGCGGCGTTGGGGTATCAGCTCCGGCATGGTGGAGGAGGACGGCGGCGGACGGAGGAGGGTGGGGTGGAGAGGGTGTTTTGGCGCCCACGGAGTATGAATGGGGAAAAGGGAGGTAGAGAGGAAGGGAGGGAACCATGTATTCAGGGCGCGCTTGTCTCAAATGCGAGGAAATTTACAAACTTAGCCCCCGTTTCAAATTTCTACTACAACACAACAACATTAGTCGGTTGGGGATAGGACGTAATCTCGCATACACCGAATATTTGTCGATGAGAGTTTGTTTTTGGCGCCCACCGTGTATGAATATGAATCGGGGAGGGAGTCCATTTCGGCCGAGGGCACACTGTGTTTTGGCGCCCACCGTGTATGAATCCGGGTGAGAGGCGGTTACGTCACGTTTGGGTGAAATTACAAACCTACCCCTATCGAAACCTATAGATATCCAGCAGATAGGCTTTGCGTGGCAGGGATAGGCAGTAGTGATTTCCATCTCGCAGATTTTGGTTTCGGGCGGTTACTGTGACTTCCCCCGGTTCGTTCAAATTTTGCACAATGCATGTTTACTGTGCCAACTCAATTCGAATCCCGTTTGTATTCGACTTTTTTTTGTGCTTCATTTGTATTCTACTTAAAGGCGACGTTAACAAATATACCCTAAAACCCTAGGTGCACGATTGCTGCATTCGCGGGTACCGGGTACGTGGTGGAGCACCTTTGTAGGAGTTGATGGTCGGGACCATAGGTGAATGACTTGGAGCGCAGTGGCTCGCCAGTTGCCACAGATCGTGTAGCCACGTTTAAAATATCGTTTTTTAGCGGGGTTAAGAGTTCCGATTTTCAATGGCACGTTATAAGTAGTAAGTAGGTTTTAGAACTATTGGTATGGAGCGAATATGGAATTCATAGTACTACGTACCTCCTTGGCGTATGGTTGTATGGGTTTATGTTACGAGATGTTGAACCTGGTAGTTCTAGGGCAAATACTATGGTTTAGATTTAGATGTTGGTTTTCAGTAATCGGAAGGGGAAACCCTTCTTTTATTAAAAAAAACTAGTACCTCCATTCTGGTTTACTAGTCCCCATCGTACTTTGGGTCAAAGTTCGTCCACGAATTTTACTTGTAAAATGTGAATGGTAAACAAGATTTTGTTATACCCGAACAAAAAGGACTGGAGGGAGTGATTGCTCTGACACGAACGCGACCTCTCATAGCGCAGGCATTGAACCGGCGCGCCTCCTCGCCGCGTGCAACCAGATTAAGACTGCCCCGCCTGCCTTCATTGAATCCGCGCGTGTGCCGGCAACATGTCCTTCCGCGAGCCGGCAGGCATTTTAGAACACAAAAAATGACTAAAATATAATTAATTTATGCATGGTCTTGACTTGTTGTGCTCGCACTGGTAGCAGGAACTAGTAGAGGTTTTTCTTTATTTATAACTCTCTTCACATTTTTTTGGCTTTGAAGTGAATCATGGTTGTGGACATTATGTATGAATGTGCAGATATCTGTGAACATGAGTTTGATGTGGAAGTTGAACTTGGAATGTCGGGCTTGTGCGTGAACTATACCATGTCCAATGCTTCGTCAGTTATTGTTTGGAAAGTAATTGCTGTTATTACATGACCCGAAAAAAAACATTTTGTGCCACATTAGTAGAGGCACAGACATCACAACAGGCATGCTGACTGGATAAACATTTGAACCTAGCTATTATGAAGGAAATTTTGTATTGACAACAGTTTTAGATAGCAGGAGACGCCTAGCCTGCTCTGCCTCTGCTAACTTATTTCTGGCTGCTTCCATCTCTTCTTTGGCTTGGGTGAAGAGAGCATCTGTTGCTCTTTTCGCTTCTTCAGGAATTCAGCTACATTCTCAAGGGCTGCTGCACGCTTTCTTTCAGCCTTTACTAATGCCACGAGGACACGAACAGCTGACGACTCCACCTGGCTTGTGTGTAATCCAGCATCATCTGGGAATTTGCACCTTGTGTCTAATCCAGCATCATTAGGGAACTGGCACCTTGTGTGTAATCCAGCCTCATTTTGGAAACATGATCTCGAGGTTGACCATACTTCCCTCCTTGCAGGAACTGCATCCTGACATGAAGTTACTTCTTTTTTAGATCAATACTCAGAGAAACCTAGATCCATTTAGTAGAAGCCAGATAAACAGAACTCGGAGGAGTGAATTCAGAAGGAAAAGAAATATAAAAACAGACTACAAGGTGAGAACACCCACTTCCTACATCAAGTTAAAAACGAAAGAATTAGGACGATTAAGACTCTTCTTATTACACATCGAAGAACACCATGCTTAAGAGAAACAGAAACTACAACATATACACATCGAGGAACACGAGGCTAAACGAAATTAATTGAAAGGGTGTTACTTACTAAAGCTCGTTTTAAAGGTTCAGTGCAGCTCCTCTTTAACTTGCCACGCTCCTTGAAGATGTCCCGAATATCCCGTGTTTGGTCTTCATTGCTCCTGTGCATGTACACACTCGTGGTTTTAAAATCTCAACATGGCAAGAAAAATACTACTAGTAATACTCGCGCATCTTGTGGGCAACATTAAAGCACTTGTCTGCCATGTTAGAGCATCTCCAACAGAATCGCAATGCGCGGCGCTTTAAAAAAGCGTTTACAGTGCTGAGATCGAGAAGTAGATACTAGAGAGTAGAGGATCGTTCTCAGCATAGATAGATAAAAAAAGATACCCATACCCCTCTCCAGATTTGCAAATAAGGCCTTCCCTCGTTCATCCTTTTCTCCCACAATATAAACTATTCATACAAATGCATCTTGATGCGTGCAACGCATGGGCATCTTGCTAGTTCTAAAAACCTTTCCATCATTTGCCACACTGCTGGTTGCAGATGAAAAACCTACCCAAGCACAGCGCGATACAGGAGCAACGCACAATTACAAGCTGATATTCTGTTGGACAATGGAGGCTATAACCAATTACTTTCACGGGAACAATAGCCCCCAGTAAAATTGAAGGGTAGGTATGAACAAAATTGGAACTGCACATGTACTGCTAAGTGATTCAATACACACATTACCAATCGAGGAGGAGAACGATGGTCGCGGTGGCCTCTGTGAGTCATGGTCGGCAACGGGAGTCAGTTCATTGTCCACGACGGTGGTACTTCTGCGCTTGGCGTCGGCTTCCGGTAAGCAGATCCGAGACCGTGGAAGACAATGCCGGGGAAGAGGCACCGTCTACAACGACGACGGTGGACCGGCTCTAGTGCGACGTACGAGGTCGTCGATGAGGCAGATGCGCTGCGGTGGACGAGTGCGCCGATGTAAAGGGGAGGAGCACGAAGGCTGCGGTGCCGTGGAGAAGTCTATTTTGTGGTGGGGATAGAAAATGGGGAGTACTCAGGTGTACTACTCTAGGTTCCGGGGTGGGGCTGGCTGGGTAGGGTGAACCTGAAGTTACGAAAACAGCCCCCTACCAAGTGTCGTCCGTAGACCTGTTCTGAAGGCTATGATGGTAACTTCCCACTGCTCGAATCAGGGTCGCAGGAGATTTTCCCGCTGACCTCAAAATTTTGTGACACTGGACTCCTCGTGTGGCGCGTTGAGTGATTCAGCTAAGCAACTAGCGAGTAGTAGTAGTAAACTCTGCATATTAGGTTTGACCGAAGTCAAACTTCTTAAAGTTTGACCAAGTTTATATAAAAATATAAACATTTACCATAACAAATACGTATGATGTGGAAGTACATTCAATAATTAATCTAATGGTATTTATTTGTTATTGTATATGTTAATATTTTTTGTTATAAGCTTTCTGAGAGTTTACAAAACATGACTTTGACCAATGCTAATACGCGGACTAAAATAAAAACGGAGGGATTACACATTTGTTTTCTTAGTTTGTAGTGAACTAATCATTTGTTGAACTTGTGAAATAAATATATTAGGCTATTGACTTCGAATGTAATGGTCTATACAATTCAGTAGTTACAATCATTGTCGAATCCCAAGATGTATACACGGTCTATAGTACTTCACAACATGCTCAAACTCACATAATCCCAGTCAAATGAGAATCTAAATGCATTTCATAGTATTACTTTGTAGGATGCAACAAAAACAACCAAAACTCTACATCAGCCATTATAGAAGCAACATTTTGACATATCCCATTGTGTGAATGAAACGTGCAGAGAGAGCTTTTGAAGATGGAGCAGATAGGGCAGGAAAGATTGTATGTATGTGGACGAGAGAGTAGGAGACAAACCTAACAAGACAGCGAGAGAGAGAAAGATAAAGAGAGAGGAAGAAGTTAGGTTTGTGAGAAAGATGGAGACATGTAATATACGTGATTCTGTATACATGGAAGGAGAAGAGACAACATGTTTGATGAGAGAGCTGGAAAAACATGGACGAGAGGGGAAGGATCTGATGGGTTGAGGGATTGACAATTTTGTGCGGGGGAGAGAGGGATTGGTAATTTGTGCAAGAGAGAGAGAGGATGGGGGAGGAGTCAGTCAGCCGTCGTCACATCACCCGGCTTCCAAATGACCCCGCATTCTCTAGCGCGGTGTGGTCGCCTTCTTCGATCTTCTCGATGCCCTCTTTGAAGATTGAGGTGTTGTGCATGTTGGGGTGCAAAGAAGCACAAGCGAGAGTGGTCGCCGTATAACCTTGGATGGGGATGAATTGTGTGTCGGGGGAGTGTGTGTGTGTGTGTGTGTGTGTGTTGTGATGCATGTGTGTGTGTGTGTGTCAGATATTCAGTGAAAACAAACCTAAGGAGAGAAATGGGTATTCACGAAGAGATTGTGCGGGCCTTGAGGTGGGCAGGGGCCAAGTGAGGGTGTCAAAATGTGCGCGTTGATGCATATGTTGCATGCGATCGTGCGAGGGACAGACGAATCGAGAGAGATAGTTGTTGTGTTACGGATGCTCCTCTCTCTCTCTCTCTCTCTCTCTCTCTCTCACACACACACACACACACACAAGTAAACTCGAAGACCGTTCTCTCATGCATACACAACGTATCGGCATCTGTCTATGTCTCACCCATGCATGATCATTTGCACATTCACACCTCTCTATGTATGTATCACACGCACACCGTCTCCAGATTGCCCTTCCGCCACAACACACATATGGACACATACACACGTTCTCTCACAGTCACACACACACAAAATAAGTATTAAAAAAACTAGGGCGCACCTAAAACGTCCAATTCCAAATAAACACAAACTGGAGCTAAATTCAAATATATGGAAATATTGCAGCGTCAAGAACTTTCCCAGGAAAAAAAAGTTGAGTAATATTCGAGGATTGTTTTCACACACACAAAAAGGTTCGGTGGATGTCCTTCGAGCGCGACATGTTGACGCACCGTTCGATCGACCGCGCGGCCGCGGTTCACGCGCTTGCACATGATTCCGTATCATGGTTGTGGTACTAACTTCAATTTTTTTTAATAAAAGCGATGCCTAAGTCTAATGTTTATGTGTAGTAGTACGGTTTTCTTTTAAGTTTGACCAACCTCATATAAAACTAAAGTTAGCTCCCATACGTGCACTCATCAATATGCCGCCGCCTCTGTTGCGCATGCCGGCGCCCGCCTGTTCCGGACAACAATTTCTCGCCCATCACCGCCATGTCGCCGCCATCCCTGTGCCATGAAGCCGAAGGCTCGCCCACTCACGTCATCTGCAGTCCCTGCTCACCATGCCGTCGTGCTGCCAAGCACACGAGAAGCTGGTGGAGCCGCGTCCATGCATGCAGCATACAAAGAGGAGGACGAGCGCGTGCTCCAGCACGCCGGCGAGGAGGAACTAGCGTGTCATTGTCGTCTCCGCCCACGCGGAGGAGGCGCGCATGGTGGTTGTCGTGCCGGAAGCCAGTAGCGCGCGCGTCGAGCCCGCAAACCGGGTGCGGACGCGGAATCTACCTTTGAGACCTTGAATGCCACGTGGATCCTGCAATCTGAAGGAGCAATTTGGGTCAGTCGACTCATGTGAGCTGTTTGATGCAACATGGATGGATAGAAGGGCTTATTCCACCTCTTCTGTCGTCTTCTTCCTTCGCTCCGTCGAAATCCTTTCACAAATTGACTGACCCAAATTAT
The DNA here is from genome assembly GCF_018294505.1 of Triticum aestivum. NCBI lineage: Eukaryota > Viridiplantae > Streptophyta > Magnoliopsida > Poales > Poaceae > Triticum > Triticum aestivum. The sequence continues at coordinate 653,317,453 of NC_057813.1, forward strand.
ACTACTAGTACGAACGTATTAAGTACAGTAGGAACACGAAGGTACGAGCAGTAGTACCAACTGCAAGAAGAACAGTAGTAAGACATAGTACTAGTACTACTCTACGTACTAAAGAGTTCAAATAACGAGAAAGAACATAAACATAGTTCTGCTAGGGCCTCAGCACAACACACCCTTGAAAATAAACTAAGCAACTAGTCTGCTTGACACTGCAGTAGAACCAACATGAGCGATGGCACTGCCACCTACTCGGAGTCTGAGTCCACGTCCTCGACTTCGTCCTCGTCCTCTTCGCCGACGCTTCTTTGCTTGAACCGGACACTGGGCTCTGCTTCTTCATCCAACCCATGTAGATATTTAAACAAAGGTAGGCATCCATTGCTGCGTACAGGATGTGATCTTCATCTAATGTCTTCGACTCCCATGCATGATGAAACTTGTGATGAGGTTTCTTCAGTTTTGCATACGAAGGAACAATCATGGCTGCTGCCAGGGTCAGCATTGAAGGTTGAGAGGAGGACACCAGGCTTTCCTTCTGGAGATCGAAGGGCTGGACTACAACGAGATCTATCCGACGCAGGACCTCCCTGTCATTCTTAAAGCCTACAGTAACGAATTTCACTCTTTTGTCCTTGAGGAAGTTCTTAAAATCCTGGCACTCAACGTCGGCATGGCATATGTGGTAGACCAAGCAAACATTAGGTACACAAACCTGGATCACGGCGGGCTTCTTCCTCTCTTCTTCCTTTAGATCCTTCTCTCGCCCCAGGACTGTGGTGTACTCAACATCTAGCCCAGCGACCCACTCATCCGTTGAACTATTGAACATGCGTAGGAAGCGAGCAAGCCATGCTTTCACCGTCGCGGATCCACGTGTGTAGATGACGATGAACTGATCGCCGGTGATGGCTCTAACCTGGTACTCAGCAGCGACCGTGGAGATTTGGGAGGCCATGGATTTTGGAGGAGGGTTAGGAGAAGTTGAACTATTGTACCCCGCAAAAACTGGGAGCGAACTAATGTGAAAGGATGGGACGACTGGGAGCGAACTATTGTGAGGTAGCAGACGAGGACGAGTAGGGCGTGCGAACGGCGTGGGGTTGCTGGCTTGCCCGGTGGATAAACGGCTGCAAGCCCCCAAAGAGTTCTCGAGAACTATGCGGGACCCACTAGATGTCATGTCTACTAGACCCATATCGTAGGCCTGACGGTATAGCTTCTGCCTGTTTGCACGCCATGCCGGCGCGTGGATGTAACTTCACTTAATTCCGTCAACCGTCGCGCCTCCCACGACCTTCGCCTCCCTCGCACGGTCGCGCCCTTTGAGACTTCGACTGGCTATAAATGAGCAATTTTTTTTGCCTACTCCGCATGCATGATACTCCCTCTGGTCCTTTTTACTCCCGTCAACCATTTTCAAAGTGTTTGACCAAATATATTCTTTTTTGAACACCAACTTATATTAATTAACCAGCCACACCAGTACAATCATTCGATACAATATTCACCACACAGGGCGGTACGTTATTTACAAGAATACCATCTAATCTATTGTCAAAGCTATACTTAGAGATTATGTGTGCCACCTTATTGGCCGAACGGCTAATCTTTGACAATTGAAGATTGTTGATCAACTTCGAGATGCTCAACGCTTTCATCTTTAGGTCACGCATAACAGACCTATCATAGTCCCCCGATGCAAGAGACGCTACCACAAAAGCGCAATCAGTCTCTAAGATTACAGGATTATGAAGAGAAATACCTATGTAGAGACCGACAATGCAAGCCCTAAGCTCCGCTTCCTCCATGCTTTGACGGGCATCAATGAAATCCCACGACCAAATTTATACTAAAAATATCAATATCTACACTACTGATTATAATGAGTATAAGAACTACGTTTTATAATGAGTGTAAAAATATTGATTTGACATTGTGAATGTTGATACTCCCTCCGTCTAGGTGAGTAAGTCATCTTAGGCTGTGCACCGTAACCAAGGAGGAGGGGAAAACGAGAGACATTAATTTTTATTTGCTAATTAAATAGTATTGCATGCAATGAACTAACCACTGCATGTCATGTTTGATAGTCTCAGGTCATTAAAAGCATGCACATCCTCATCTCTTATTGGTTGATATGTCAAGAAACAATAAACAAGGTAGAAGTTAATGCACCGCGCCTACGTGTTTTGGGATTATTTGGTTTTAATAAGATGACTTACACACCTAGCTATTAGAGTACCACTACCTCCCTTCTAGTTTAAAGGGCTCGACTAAAAAAATTCACCTACTCTTAGCAAGATAGTAGAGGCGGTGGAATAGTTTTTGAAGTCTGCAAAAGTACTCAACTAATGCTGTCGTTCTTCACAAAAAAATGTGTTTACCAATGCATGCATGAACACTAGTTACTCTAACCCCCCTCTCTTCTTTAATTCTTTGCCACATAAGCATGTTTGCTATTCCCGTGTGCATGATACCAGCTAAGATACCACCATGATGGCCATCCTTAATAATCGCATGCAATAATTTAGTGCACCTTGAAATATGAACATGTGTGGGGCGTGTATGTTTTTAATGACGTGAGACTATACCTAGCCCAGCATGCAAGATGACTTATTATGCACCGTTCCCCATACCTGCAGGAAGCCCGTTCGTCTCCAAATCTTTTCCTCTCCATGTGTGGAAACAATATGCCTGCCAAACTCCCCTTCTCCCTCCGGCGGTCCCACCACTCCACCCCTTGTGAAAAAATCTGCATGCATGACTCTCCTCCCCCCACGCTCGTCCAATCCGTTGTGACCAGCAATATTTCCACCCCTTCGCTCCCTCGTAATGTACTCCAACAAATATGCCCACGTAGCTTTTACTTAACTTCAGGTGCATTGGGTCACAGACATACGGGCCCAGAAGTGTACTGGCCCACATGTCAGTGACGCAACTGGACCTGCAGTTAAGTAAGTGCAGCTCAGTCCATATCTTACGTAGGTGTGCCATTGTTCGCTATAAATACTATGCCTCCCACGACATTGCTATCTCCTCCCCCTCACGTTCACGTTCATCGCTATCTCCTCCCCCTCCCTCTCACGTCGACCACTGTCGATGTCAAAACCGGCGGATCTCGGGTAGGGGGTCCCGAACTATGCATCTAGGCGGATGGTAACAGGAGATGAGGGACACGATGTTTTTACCCAGGTTCGGGCCCTCTCGATGGAGGTAAAACCCTACTCCTGCTTGATTAATATTGATGATATGGGTAGTATAAGAGTAGATCTACCACGAGATCGGAGTGGCTAAACCCTAGAAGCTAGCCTATGGTATGATTGTTATTCGTCCTATGGACTAAAACTCTCCGGTTTATATAGACACCGGAGAGGGCTAGGGTTACACAGAGTCGGTTACAATGGGAGGATATCTTCATATCGTATCACCAAGCTTGCCTTCCACGCCAAGGAGAGTCCCATCCGGACACGGGACGGAGTCTTCAGTCTTGTATCTTCATAGTCCGGCAGTCCGGCCAAAGGTCTTAGTACGGCCATCTGGACACCCCCTAATCCAGGACTCCCTCAGTAGCCCCTGAACCAGGCTTCAATGACGGCGAGTCCGGCGCGCAAGTTGTCTTCGACATTGCAAGGCGGGGTCCTCCTCCGAATATTCCATAGAAGATGTTGAACACCAGGGTAGTGTCCGGCTCTGCAAAATAAGTTCCACATTCCACCGTACAGAGAATAATATTTGTATCAATCGGGTCTGCTGACATATTCCGCGGCGTGACATCATGCCATGGCCAGGCTTTTATTCATTTTATTGTTCCACCTCAGCGTGTTTAGCGAGCCGGTTTCCTTGACACGTCTTGTCAAAGCAGAGATCGTGTCCCCTTGTTCCGGGATTCTCATGAATACGGGCGTGGGTAACCCAACCGCGCCATTAACCGCGACGCTTGGGAGATAAGCGAGTTTTATTAGGCCAGTGGGGGGCTCGTAGTTTTGGCCGCCCATATAAGGGGATAAGAATCCGCCCTTTTCATTCACGCCTTCTTCCTCCTCTGCTTATCCGTCCCTGCGCGCTCGAGCTCCAGCGCCCAAGCCCGCACTTCCCACCTCAACCTTCTCCAACCATGTCCGGAGCGGGAGGTAGATTGATGGCCTCCTCCGCCACGGAGGGGCAAATCAAAAACTTGAGGAAGGCCGGATACTTGTCTAACGACATCGCGCACCGGCTTCCAGATGTGGGGCAACTCATCCCCACCCCCAGGCCCCATGAGAGGGTTGTTTTTCTTCCCCATTTCCTCCGCGGACTGGGTTTTCCTCTTCACCCGTTCATCCGGGGGCTCATGTTCTACTACGGCCTAGACTTCCACGATCTGGCCCCTAACTTCATCCTCAATATCTCGACGTTTATCGTTGTGTGCGAGGCCTTCTTCCGCATCCAGCCCCACTTTGGCCTATGGCTGAAGATCTTCACCGTCAAGCCAAAGGTCGTACAAGGCCGACAGGCGGAATGCGGAGGTGCCATGGTGGGCAAGATAGCCAGCGTCACTTGGCTCGAGGGCGCCTTCGTGGAAACCATCAAAGGGTGGCAATTGGGGTGGTTTTATAGCACCAAGCCGTGTGACCCTAAATGGGCAGCGGCCCCCGAATTTCGATCCGGCATCCCCACCCAGCTCACATCTTGGAAAGAGACGGGCCTGTCATGGGGCAATCCGGAAGAGGTGACCGGACTCCAAACCTGCGTCCGAGACCTGGTGACCAAGAAGGTCAAGCTTGTCAACATGGTCCAGGTCATGCTCTTCCGTCGGATCCTCCCGTGTCAACGACGGGACTTCAATTTGTGGGAGTTCGACCTGGCCCAGCACCAGACTCTATCCCGGCTCTTCGAAACAAAGCACGAGGACGCCTGGAAGGTGCTTTTCAAGAGTTCCGAGGTCTCCCCTCCCATCACCGAGGATCGCGGATTCTGCGCCAAACGTCAAGCCTCCAAAGTAAGCTTACATTTAGTCCCTTACGGGATACCCGAATTTCATAGTGTGACTTTATGTGGGATCTAAACTCCCGTTCCTTTGACAGGACTGGAAGAGGACATCCGGACAGTTTGACTGTCCGGCCCCTTTGCCCGAAGGCCTAGTGGACGCACACTTAGCAAAGCTACTGGTTCCGGCACTTCACGTGGTGCCGGAGAAGAAGGCCAAGGAGAAGGCCACAGGGACGCGAAAGAGTTCCCGGCGCCCGGTGCCGTCGGATTTTCCCGACGGCCCCAACGCACCCCCCCCCCCCGCCTCCAAAGACGAGGGGGAGGAAGAAGAAGAAGATGCCTCTCCCCCTCCAACGGGGGAGGAAAGAAGAGAAAGGCCTCCCCAACTGGGGAAGCCGGAGGGTCCAAGAAGGGGAAGACCCTTCTGTCGGACTACGCCCCCGACGCCGAAGACGGCGGGGGGGACTGGCCATCCAAGGTCAAGCCCCCGGCAAAATCGTAAGTGTCTGGCTACCCGATTGACTTATTGCACTCCTTTATTATTCGATAGCTTTTAACGCCGAATCTAATCATGCAGTCCGCCCCGAGCTCAGCTTGGCGATTCGTCGAGCGGATCTATGAATTCGTCGGACGTGAATAGCGCTTCACTTCCGACGGCCTCCTCCTCTCTCCCTACAGACGACGGTGAGGTGGAGTCCCGTAGGGGACAAAACCAGGAGGAGGTGGTCCTGGAGGCGCCACAAGGCGACCTTCCAGACTCCAGACCGCGGGCCGGACACTGCTCCGGAACCATCAGCGGTTCCAGAGTCCGACAGGCGGTGCCTTCATAAGAAGGGCAAGCCTGCGACGCCGGCGACCTCCATCCACCTGGAGGCGCTGGACAATTTGCTGGAGGCACTTAACGGCGCCTCCATCGACGAAGAACACCACACTATTATGAGTGCGGTGATTCAGAAGGTTCAGTCCGCCAAGAGCGTGCTGACGGAAGCCTGCACAAGCCTGTTAACGGGTTTTGAGGTATGTGCTCAAAAACATAAAAAATATTACCGCATAGATAGTAGCCCCTGATGCTCAGTTCGGTGTTCGGAAAGAAAAGCCGAGCTGAGGATCTAAAAAGATATACGCAGGAGTCTAATAGAAATATGTCAATATGGGAATGCAGGCTGCGCTGCTGACCTCTGCCGCACTGACTGCGGAGGTCAATGTATTGAAGGAAAGCCTCGAGTGGTCCGAGAGCGAGCTTGGCCGTGCCAAGAAGCAGCTCGAGGATAAAGAGGGTACGTAGTACCTCCTGTAAATGTATATAGAAATACTTGGTTGCAAAATAATAACAGGACCAACGTTAATGTTGTAGGAGCCACGACCGAGGTGGCGACCCTGAAAGAGGCGGTCTCCAAGGCCGAAAAGAGTGCGGCCTTGGAGCGCGCCGAGCGAGAGAAGCAGGAGGCGCGGGTGGCGGAGGTGCGACAAGAGCTCCAGGCTCTCGTGGAAACACACGAGGGCTTGGAGCGTGACTCGAAGACTCGAGAGTCCGAGCTTGCCTTGGCTCTTGAGAGTGCCAAGACCGCTAAGGCCGAAGCCCAGAAGGCCCTTCAGGAGATCGAGGCGATGAAGAAGATAGCGGCGGGTAAGGCATTCTTTATGCAAAGCAAAAATATAAAAGTTAACTATCTGCTACTTACCCGAATTCGAAGCTCTCCAGGAGCATTCGCCGATCTGCCCCGTAGTGTGTCTGATGCCGCTGCATACTACCGAGCCGAAGAGGGGAGCTCGACGGAAAAAGTGTTCTGGTCTCAGTATGCTGAGGCCGAACATCCGGTGCCCCTGAGCGACCAGCTGAAGCAGCTGGTCGAGCTCCACAAGGTGGCCGAACAGGCCATGAAGGGCCTCATAGCTCGGTTGTGGCCTGGAGAAGTCATGCCTGGGAGCTACTTCGGTCTGGTGCGGCGGCTGGTGGACGCGTGTCCGTGGATTGAGTTCGTCAAGCGCTCTATTTGTATTGAAGGTGCCCGTCGGGGCCTTGCCCATGCTAAGGTGCACTGGGGCAAGCTAGATGTGGAGAAGCTGTTCACAGACGCGCCACCGCCGGGCAAGGAGTATCGTACGCCCGAGATGTATTATAATGGTGTTCTGAAGGGTTCCCACCGTATAGCAGATGAGTGCTCCAAAGATGTAATTTTTGAGTAGACTCGCATTTGTTATCCTGTACGCTGAAGCTTTGTTCATATGCGTTAAGCAACACTTGTTAATTTAAAATATTACGTTCTGTGCGGCCGTTTATCAAATCTGAGAGATGCAAGTCGTCGGCTTCGACCCCCATGCCACGAGTGCTGGGGTGTTCGGGATAAACCTCAGTGCTCTTGTTCCCATTCTTGGGTCCATCTAGGGAGGCGTTCAGCACAACGAACCAGGCCGTCTGACTTATAATGCTTTATCACTCTCACTTAGCCATAGAATTCTATAATTTTAAATTTCGGCGAAGCCCCTAGTATTCGGAAGATCGAGTTCGGGGCGCTATCCACGCCTAGGCCGGATAAGTCCGGTTCCTCGCTCGAAGCGGCATAAGTCTTTAAGGACTCGAAGAAACCTCACGAACAGCGACCGGTCTCTCACACTATCATGACAGTCAGTTTTAGCTTTCTCTACTGAGGAGTTAACCCAGCTCAACTGGGGCACAATCGCAGTAGTTCTCCCAGCGCTACCTTAGCCAACAATGCGGAATGTAAGGTACCAAAACATGGGAGCCGGGCAAACCCAACTATTGACCAAAGACATGATTCGGAGCCGATGCATATAGTGCTATAAGTTCGAGGTGCCGCACTCGTGAGAGTGTTCGGTCTTCTCACACCATGTTATGGGGTGTTGTGAGCCCCTGGTGTATTATCCGCACCAAAGTGTACGGTTGCAGAATGTCATGACTGAACATATTTGTATAAAAATAGATAAGTACAATAATAGGTAAGAGCTATATATTGTTTATTAAAAAAGGGCTACTGCGAAAGCAGAACGATACAAGAAGTGCGGTAAGCAAGAGATGGGAGTATTTGACACATTCCCCTCCAGGGGCAAGCTGCGGGATTGTAAGTAAAACAGGTATTAAACTCGTTATAGAGACCACCTGGACTTTTGACGTGGCTTGCCCCCTCCTTGGCAGTTGCATCGTTGGTTCAGCGAGTGTATTGCCGGACAGGCCTTGCGAATAGTTGGGTCCTAAAAGTGTGTAAAAAGGAAAACGGCAAAATAGGGAGCCCCTTAGTGCGGTTGAGCCGCATTCTGGGCGTGACGCTGTTGTGCCCCTCCCCTTATGCCCATGGTATCTCTAAGGCATAATTATGTACGTGTGGTACCAGTATCGTTGTTTGGCGAGGGCTAGGGTTGGGGCCGCACTGCTATGCTTGCTCCGAACGTGCCAGCCGGATTTGTTGTAGGTTACTTCGGGATCGCTTGACATTGTCCGGACGTTTGACGCCTGGATTGGAGAACTGCCTTGAGAGGCTACTCTGTACTTCCACCGCCAGGGCTGCCGTGTGCTCCTCCGTTCGGAGAGAGCGTTCGGTGTTTCCGTTTACCGTGATGACTCCGCGAGGTCCTGGCATCTTGAGCTTGAGATATGCGTAGTGCGGCACCGCATTGAATTTTGCAAATGCGGTTCGTCCAAGCAGGGCGTGATAGCCGCTGCGAAATGGGACTATGTCGAAGATTATCTCCTCGCTCCGGAAGTTATCCGGGGATCCGAAGACCACTTCGAGTGTAACCGAGCCTGTACAGCTGGCCTCTAGCCCTGGTATGACACCTTTGAAGGTTGTCTTTGTGGATTTAATCCTTGAAGGATCGATGCCCAATTTTCGCACTGTGTCCTGGTAAAGCAGGTTCAGGCTACTGCCGCCGTCCATTAGGACTCTGGTAAGGTGAAATCCGTCAATAATTGGGTCAAGGAGCAGTGCGGCGAATCTGCCGTGACGGATGCTGGTGGGATGGTCCCTTTGATCGAAGGTGATCGGGCAGGAGGACCATGGGTTGAACTTTGGGGCGACGGGCTCCAGCGCATAGACGTCCTTGAGAGCACGCTTCCGCTCCCTTTTGGGGATGTGGGTTGCGTATATCATGTTCACCGTCCGAACTTGCGGGGGAAATCCCTTCTGTCCTTTGTTGTTCGGCGGCCGGGGCCCCTCCTCGTCATCGCTATGTAGCCCCTTGTCTCTGGTCTCGGTGCTTAACTTGCCTGCCTGCTTGAATACCCAACAATCCCTGTTGGTCTGATTGGCTGGCTGTTCGGGGGTGCCGTGTATCTGGCACGAGCGATCGAGTATCCGGTCTAAGCTGGATGGGCCCTGAGGGTTTCTTTTGAATGGCTTCTTCCGCTGACCCGGTTTAGAGCCTCTAAATCCGGCATTGACTGCCGTATCTTCAGTATTGTCACCGTTAATGCAGCGCTTATGCTTGTTGCGACGTGACCTGCCGTTGGTATCCTTGGTATCCGAATTGCCGGGGCTCTTGGTTATGTTATTGCTATGAGCTAGCCAGCTGTCTTCTCCCGCACAGAAGCGGGTCATGAGTGTCGTGAGGGCTGCCATAGACTTCGGCTTTTCCTGTCCTAGGTGCCGGGCAAGCCATTCGTCTTGGATGTTGTGCCTGAAGGCTGCAAGGGCCTCGGCGTCCGGACAATCGACTATTTGGTGTTTCTTGGTTAGGAACCGTGTCCAGAATTGTCTGGCCGATTCCTCTGGCTGCTGGATTATATGGCTTTGGTCATCGGCGTCTGGTGGTCGCACGTACGTGCCCTGGAAGTTGTCAAGGAATGCGGATTCCAGGTCCTCCCAACAACTAATTGACTCTGCTGGCAGGCTGTTAAGCCAATGTTGAGCTGGTCCCTTAAGCTTGAGCGGGAGGTATTTGATGGCGTGTCGATCATCACCACGGGCCATATGGATATGAAGGAGATAATCCTCAATCCATACCGCGGGATCTGTTGTGCCGTCGTATGATTCGATGTTTACGGGTTTGAAGCCCTCGGGGATTTGATGATCCATTACTTCGTCTGTGAAGCATAGTGGGTGTGCGGCGCCCCTGTACTGGGCTATATCACGACGTAGCTCGGACGAGCTGGGTCTATTGTATTCGGCCGGGCCATACTTATTATGTCCGGCGTGACGGCTAGCGTCACGTGAAGCGGGGCGCTCATGCGATCCGTAGATCGATCTTGTTTGCCTTGCCTTATTCTCCAAGATGTCTTCAGGTCTGTTGCGTCTCCTTGTACTCTGGTATGTTTTCAGCGGTGTCGGGGTGCGGCTTGGGTTGAGGTCCTGAAGGCCTCTCTATCATGGCCACGGGGTGGCCGATCGGGCGCATCGTACGCTGGTGATGTAGGTTTAGTTGCTTCCTCCTCAAGTTGGGGTAGCAGCCTGCGCTTCGGCTAGCTCTTGGATGGGCGTTCTAGTTTATACTCTTCGGCCACTAGGACTTCGGTCCATCTATCGGCTAGCATGTCTTGGTCAGCTCTAAGCTGCTGCTGTTTCTTCTTGAGGCTACTTGCCGTGGCTACGAGCCTGCGTTTGAAACGCTCTTGTTCAACGGGATCCTCTGGCACGACGAATTCATCGTCGCCGAGGCTTGCCTCGTCTTCGGAGGGAGGCATGTAATTGTCGTCCTCATCTTCTTTGTCGTCCGCTCTCTCATGAGGGCTGGCTCCTTCGTCCTCCTGCACTAAATCCTGCTGGAGGGGGTTATCTTCGGCACTGTCCGGCGTGTTGTTATCTCCGGTGCCAGAATCGCTGTTTTTGCTTTGGCGGGACTTAGAGCGGCGCCGCTGACGTCGGCGCTTGGGTTTCTTCTTGGAGGGGTCATCCTCCATTTTCTCCTCGCTATCCCCCGCTTTAGGGGTGTCCACCATGTATATGTCATATGATGAGGTGGCTTTCCAGTTCCCTATAGGTGCTGGTTCTTGATCGTCTCCTTCATCGGTGTCCATGCCGTCGATGTCTTCGGAGTCAAAGTCGAGCATGTCGGTTAAATTGTCGACAGTGGCTACGAAGTGGGTGGTGGGTGGGCTTCGAAATTCTTCGTCGTCCGCATCCCAACCGTGTTGGCCGTAGTTCGGCCAAGGCTCTCCTGACAAAGAGAGAGACTTTAATGAATTCAGGATATTGCCGAAAGGCGAGTGCTGAAAGACATCCGCGGCGATGAACTCCATGACCGGAGCCCAATCGGGCTTAATCGGAAGAGGTGCAGGATTTACGGAGTCCGGATCGGAGTCCGGCACCTTGGAGTCACGGGCCTTGCGAGGGACTAGGCCCGTATCCGGCTCTATCGCCGTAGAGGTTGCAGCTTCCGGGGCGGCGTCCAACCGTCCGTCCCCGACTGGCGTAGTGGGCTCCGAGATAATGGTCGGAGCGGACACCTGAGCGACACTCTGGGTGTTATCCGATGACAGAGCTAAATCATGCCCATCGTGACAGTGCGGCGTGCCCGGTCGTGGCTCGAATCTGTCGAAGATCAAGTCCCCGCGGATGTCAGCCGTGTAGTTTAAGCTTCCAAACCTGACCTGATGGCCAGGGGCGTAACTTTCGATCTGCTCCAGATGGCCGAACGAGTTGGCCCGCAGTGCGAAGCCGCCGAATACGAAGATCTGTCCGAGGAGAAAAGTCTCATCCCGGACTGCATCGTGATTGTCGAGCGAACAAGCCATCGGGCCTAAAGGCGACGACATAGAGGAACTCTCAATGAAAGCACCATTGTCAGTGTCAAAACCGGCGGATCTCGGGTAGGGGGTCCCGAACTGTGCGTCTAGGTGGATGTTAACGGGAGACGAGGGACACGATGTTTTTACCCAGGTTTGGGCCCTCTCGATGGAGGTAAAACCCTACTCCTGCTTGATTAATATTGATGATATGGGTAGTACAAGAGTAGATCTACCACGAGATTGGAGTGGCTAAACCCTAGAAGCTAGCCTATGGTATGATTGTTGTTCGTCCTACGGACTAAAACTCCCCGGTTTATATAGACACCGGAGAGGGCTAGGGTTACACAGAGGCGGTTACAATGGGAGGAGATCTTCATATCGTATCGCCAAGCTTGCCTTCCATGCCAAGGAGAGTCCCATCCGGACACGGGACGGAGTCTTCAGTCTTGTATCTTCATAGTCCAGGAGTCCGGCCAAAGGTCTTAGTCCGGCCATCCAGACACCCCCTAATCCAGGACTCCCTCAACCACCATGGCATCGCCCCTCCCAAGCGCTAGGAGCCCCTCACTGCACCGCACGGACGGTCACGTGTCGCCGTTCCATTCCTTGCCGCCACTAGTCGAGGAGGACGCGTGGTGTTCCGCTCCTCGCCGCTACACGACGCGTCGTCGTTCCATTCCTTGCCGCCACTAGTCGAGGAGGACGCGTCGGCGTTCCGCTCCTCGCAGCAACGCGTCAAGGTGGACGCGTCGGTGTTCCCAATCTCGCTAGCATGCGCGTCGGAGGACGTGTCGGCTCCCCGCTACGAGGAGAGCGCCGCGCCGCCCGCCGAGCCCCCCAGCCTTGAGGAGCTTTGGAAAGAAATGGATGTCGCCTTGTGGGAGGCTTTGCCTCCAGCAGAGCACGCCAAAATAGAGGCGGAGAATAAGGCCGAGGAAGAGAAGTGCACCACGCAACAAGCTTTCTGGGAGATCTATGTCGTGTCCGAGAGAGTCAAGCAATTGGTTCTTTGGCAGAAGGCTCGTGCGAGGGCCGTGAGGGTGGCGGAGGACGCCCGTGCTGACGCCCTGAGTGCAGTCGGGCCCAAGCGCCTCATGTACGCTTGGCGGTATGTGGACCGGGTGCACGCTTCCAGCCAGGAGGAGTACCTGTTGGCGCCAGATCACCACACTGGTGAGATCGCGCTCGCCCGCCGGCAAGCCGCCAATCAGCACCTCGCGAGTTGGGAGGCTGAGGAAGAGGTGTTGTGTCGGCGCGCTGGGAAACGGCCGTGCACAAGGGCACTCGTGGCGTGCCGTAAGCGCTCCTGCGAGCGCCGTGGCTTTTAGGAGGAATATAATTTTTGTTTCGTAAGGCGATCTCATTAGTTTTGGGACGCAAATGATAAATCCCGAACATTCAGGAATTTTTAGCGTCCTTAATTAAGTATGTAAAAGGGAAAGTTTGGAAACGTTGTGTATTATTACGCATTTTGCAAGTACGTGCATATAGCACAAACTTTACTATATACTATCGGACTACACGTCTCTCTCGATATATGCTTGCAGACTGTGCTACTCCCTCCATCTAGGACAATAAGTTATCTTTGGTTGTGCACGGTGACCAAGAAGGAGGGAAGACTTGTACACCTAGACGGAGGGAGTACTACTATTACTTATGTACGTGCAAATGCACGTTTTAACATTATGATGCGGTTTTTGTAAAAGTAGAAAAACAACACTAGTGAAGTTTGTGAAACGATTCAATGCAAAACAAATGCAAAAATGCTCGTTTGATTGTTTACTTTTAGCTTCCTTCTCTGTGGTTATTTCTCTATCGTACTTTGTATGGAGCATCTCACTGGTTGGAAAGGCATGCAAATTCCCAAACCGCTTCCTACACCCTGTATCGAATTTTTTGCCTAACAAGTTGTGTCGTGCAATTGGAATTCCAAATTGAGTACTACTACTAGTAGGAGTACCAGGGGCCAGTTTTTTTAGGCTTCTAGATTAGTAATCCCATAACTACTACCCCCGTCCTGGTTTATTAGTCCCCATTCTAATCTGTGTTAAATTTTGATCATAAATTTAACTAATGAAATGTTAGTACATGTCACATGCACTACTCCATCCGTCTAGGTGAGTAAGTCATCTTAGGCTGTGCACCATGACCAAGGAGGAGGAGAAAACGAGAAACGTTAATGTTTATTTTCTAATTAATAGTATTGCATGCAATGAACTAACCACTGCATGTCGTGTTTCATATCTCAAGTCATTAAAAAGCATGCACACTCTTTATCTCTTATTGGTTGATATGTCAAGAAACAAGAAACGAGGTAGAAATTAATGCACCGCGCCTCAGTGTTTTGGGATTATTTGGTTTTCGTAAGATGACTTACACACCTAGATGCACCGCGCCTAAATGTTTTGAGTAACATTTTACCAGTTAAATCTTTGGTCAAAATTTAGCACAAATTACAATGGTGAGGAATAAACTAGGACGGAGTAGTAGTTTAGAAGCCCAAATAAATGAGTGAGGCGCCTTATTGTTACTCTCCACTGTGACTAGTCTTGTGGGAAAAGTTGGGGAAGCCGCCAAAAGAACTGGCCCTAGGAGTAGTAGCTAGGGATCGAGTGTGGGAGATGAACCGGAGAAAGTAAATGCAGAGAGATGAAATGAAAAAAAAGACGGAGGGATGTGATGGTTGCTTGTCCGTTTATTTTACCAGACCATTTATTACTGGGAGTGGTTGGGTTTTGTGATATGACGGCTTTACTGCCGCGCCACGAGCGGGGTGAGAGGTGAGACTCCCGTGCAGCGCCGCCCTCTACACTTGTACTACATCGGTCGTGGTTTATTAGTCCCCCATTGAATTTGACTGAAGATTTAACTGACAAAATTTTAGTGCATGTCAACAAAAACTATATCGTTGGATTCGTATTTGAACATAGTTTTGAATGATATAATTTTAGGTGACATGCATCAGTATTTATCATACTATATATAATTTTTGGTCGTACTAATCTATAGTAGTAAGGTGCCCATGCGTTGCACCGAAGAGTGAAATGCATTGATCGGGGAGTTGTTTAATTTGACAAAGGATGTGGGGGTCATCTCATGTGTACCGGGTATCGATAGGTTTCTTCGGATATTATCTCATCTCTAGTGCTCACAACCATCCGGGTGAAATAGATAAAAAGGTATCTTTTGCAAACAAAAGTGTTCAACTGTTCAACCTGCATCCAAAACTTGTGAAGAAATAACACTTATTGTGCTTTGTAAGAAATGATCTTTAAGAATTAGTTTTTGAGTATCGATTGTTATACATGTTGGCTATAGATGACATGGCACTTTCTTATAGTCAATAGTTTTCAAATGAAACCCAAAGTGTCTTACATCAGCTCACTGAGAGGAGCAGCTCAAAGGAAGGACTGCAGCGAAAGCCACCCAAGTTTAACGACAAGCTTATAGAATCAAAAGCGGCAAAGACACGGGCCATAAGCGCCCACACACACACTACATGTTTTCTAAGAGCACTTGATAATGCATATGTCTAGGTGAACCTCCTTGGAGTCCCCGTGCACCGAGTCGGTGGGTAAAGGATGGAACGGATGCCATGGGTTTTCCAAGTCCACACTGGTGGGATAGTCCCAGCTCCCCAGAGTCCAAGTCTGTCCGATGAGGCCGGTGTCGCCGCCCACGTGACCCGGAGGGGTAGTAACATTGACCACACACCTGTACATCTGCCTCGTGTTAGTGTAAGCGTCAGCGGCGACCCCCCCTGACGCACATTACAGAGATGGGGCGGCAGCCTGCACGGGCCTCGCCGGTGCCCACGATCAAGATGAAGACGCTGCCGTCCTCCTCCGAGACTAGCAGGCGGCGGTGATCCTCCAGCGACTCCGGCATGGTGAGCCGGTAGGACGTGTCGTACTTGATGTTCTCCGCCAAGGGCCAGCAGTGACCGCTGCACGCATCCGTGAGGTGATGCACCATGTCCGCCGGCGAGCCACAAAACGGCATCGGACACTCATAGCAGTGGACGAAGGGCTCCTTGGAGGCATCGACCAGGCCGTCCATGAAACGGGAGGGGCTGTAGGGTACGTTGCGCCAGTTGAATATGTGAGCAAGTTACTACGAGATTTAACCCGAATAAGCACAAAATAAATCATGACGGCTATAACAGAGATGAAATTAATCATGTGGACTAGCATAGTAGTAGGATACAGAGTAGAAACATGAATTCTACCACGATTTCAAACAGGAAGGACAGAAACACATACGGTGCAACGGGAGCAGCACCGTTGGCGTTGAGGTTATCGCCCATGTCGTTGAGGGAGAGGTTGCCGAGGTCGGGGAAGAAGTCATCGTCGGTGAAGTCGTGGCTGCCTGCAGTCGCGAGAGTGCGCTCCCCAGATTTCAACAGCGCCCGCCGAATGGAGCGCAGGAGGGAGTGGCTGTAGGGGATGTTGCGGCCGCCGAATGGAGCGCAGGAGTAGCACACGAAGCAGTAGATGGTGTCCTTACTAGTACTCCCTAGTCTCTATCTATCCATATCTATATATATCTACTCTTATAGAAAACAGAGTTGGTGATGATGGTATGCCTGCCATGTTGTAATATAGACCGTCCGATCTATATCTGATGGATAGAAAGCAAACTATGACAATTTTACAAAAGATACCCGCACCTATCTCCACATTTACAGATAAGGCCTTACCTCGTGCTCCTCCCTATGTCTCTATCTCTACTACTTTTTTTATAACAAATCGAATAGTGCTGCACTGTCCGCTGCACGCCCGGCTGAACACGCCTCCTGGCCTCCATCATCACCAACTAAGTCTTTTATAGGAGTAGGAGTAGAGAAAAAACCAAGTTGGTGATGATGGTGTGCCGTGCAATGCACGGGCATCTTGCTATTTTTTTCCATATAAGTCCAAACACCACATATACACGGTCTTTGAGCATGGTTCGTAGTCGTTCCACGATCGGGCATTGAAGTTTGTAACTATTTTAGATTAGAATATACTACTCCTCCGGTGCTAGTAGTAGAGCAGAGTCCTACTCTACTACTCTACTCTAGCAAGCTATGGCATAGTACTGTAGTAGGTACTGTAGGGAGTACCAGTACTGTGATCACTCAAGCAAGTTGTCTGACATCGATATGACCCTACGCTGCTGGTATGTGTCTCGTAAGTCAAGCGGCATGTTGTAGTCATCATCACCTATCCACTTCCCGCAGCACATATTCGCTTCTCCATCTTTGTCCGCACATAATCTCGTCCAAGCTTCCATCCCCGCTAAGGCGCCTCCCCCCCCCCTCGTCCGAAACCAAGCACTAACAATGACAGAACCGAGCAGCGTTCGCCGAAAGAGTGGCCAGAATTCACTCTCCACAGAGGTAATCAAGCTCATTGTTTCGCGTGTGGACAATCTCAGTACCATGCCGCTCGCCGTGTTCTTGTCAGGGCTGTACCGTTTACTCAAAGCCCTCAGGCCGGAGCTTTTTAAGCCAGCTCCTTGCTTGCTGATGCCGCCTGATCTTCAGAAACGGCGTGTCACGCAGCATAACGATCGTAGGGTGGCGAGCATCAACCCCCTTCACTGCGATCCAATCCCCGTCAGCCTCAGCTACATTAACGGTATGTACTGGGTCGGCATGAACACGTCTTGGATGGTGCTCGTCGACGGTCGCGACAGCTGGATGCTCGTGGAGGTCTACACCCGGCGATTGATCCCCCTTCCTTCGATTAACACTGCACTGCTTTGGCACCGCGGCCCAGAATACTCGGAATCTTACAGTAGCCAACATGATACCAAGTTTGATTTGCTCAAGGTTGTAATCTGCCAAGTGCCCACAAGATCTGCGAATTATAAAGATTTCAGGCTAATTGCGTTCTTCAACCGCGGTCTCGCCTATCTGACAGGTCACTGCGGTAAGTGGATAAATCTGCACGTCCATCGCAGGATCATACATCCTCCATGGTTCTCTGATGCCATTGAACACAAGGGCTTCATTTACGCTGTCGACTCCTTCTATGGCTGGACGTATTGCTGGCCTACTCCAGTCATCGCTACAAATGGCTGTTACAGCAGTATGTTACTTTCCTATGATATCATGATGGCTTGCTTATATTACTGTCAACATTTACTGAAAAAATATTCATGCTCATAACATGTTGTTCTTAAGATTGACTAAATCAAGAGCCCTTTTTTATTTGACTCCAACTTGATATGATGTTGTAGGCCGCCTGGTGTCCCTACCCTTCCTAATCCCAGAACCTTTCAAAGAAAAGCGGCATGGCAGTTGCAGGTGGTTCCTGGCTCGATCAGACGACGGCGAAAGATTGATGATCGTTCGCACGTACCGGACGTGTTGTTTCGCGGAATACAATCACAGTCACTGCAAGGTCTTTGAGCAGGATCCCAGCTTCTCTGGGCCTTCAGGAATTTTTGACTGGAGGCTGGTAAGTAGCCTTGGTACACGCTCTCTGTTTGTCGGACTGAATTATCCGATTAACCAGGAGATAACCGACGGCAAGGATCATGATGGCAGCGCGGTTTCGTTCATCAGGCAAAACTGTGTGTACACAGCGTACCATGCGTCTCTGCATGCACCATACCCTGATATGTGCCGCCACGCTCTGCAGCCCAAAGTAGGAGAGAGGGTCGCAAGTATCAGACTTCGACCTGCTGGCTGGAGTTTCCCCCGTCAGGCACCCATCTGGTTCAAGCCGTCAGCCAATCTCCACAGCTTAATAAATAGTAACGTCTAACTGAGCCAGTTAGTTAGATGCGTACACTTGGTGTAGTAGGATCTTTATTTAGTTTGATGCATACACTTGTTCTTTTTTGGTAGCCCTTTTGTAATGATGGCTGATGTTTGGTTTGGAAGAGAGAGCTGCGTCTTCACTCTTCTGGCCTGCTTACTGCTTCTGTTGCACCCCCAGCCCTGGTTGCTGCTGCTGCTGTTTTCAATGTACAATCAGTAGTATATTTCGTCTGTTGGTTGAATAAATGTGTTGTTAGAACGACAAACACAATGTTTTGGAAGTCGTTGCACGGTTCGATCCTTTAGTGCCCCGTACCGTACGTAGCTCATACTATTTTTCGTACGGAACACATTTTCCACTTGTTGATAACATGCAGCCCACTGATGAAGGCCCAATAGAGAAGCCCATAATTAACTGGAAGGGAGGCTCTCACATGAATCCGGCCCAGGTACATGCTCATGGTCCCCTAAACATAAATAAGTAAATAAATAAATAAAGCTAAATGCTCATGCACCAGTTCTTTGGGAAAATAGGTAGCCCAGTATTTCTTTTTGAAGAATACCCAAGCTAGGCCTATTTGTTTTCTCCGAATTACTGGGCTGCAAATCTTTCAAGACGAGGAGGGATGCATTCCGTCCTGGCCAAAGAGTATGGTCAATGTCTGTTAAAAGTAATATCAAAAGGGGTTGAAAATTCCAAAAAAATTATAGCAAATGGGATATTAGTTTTTTTTGAATTTTGTTCTTCACTGATATCTTATACGTATTTCATTGGATTTAACATGACATAGTACTAATTTATTTTTAAATTTGTTTTAGTATGGCTATTTATTTTTGGATTAAGAATATTTCATTCACCAGCAAAAATTTCCCACATATTTAGTTAATTTTTTGACCATGGTACTGACCAGAAAATGGCCGGCAATTCTAAAAATGGAAAACGGGCGGCTGACTTGTTTACGCAAGGCTTTGTCAGTGAATACACGATTCTAGCCGCCGTGCTTCTTAAATCTCTGATCTTCCTGCTCCAGCCGCCTAAACTAGCGCCGACGGGACTGCCTTCTCCCTCCTCTTGTGACCCGTTGTGATGCCGCGCAGGCTTCCCCGGCCCACCCTACTCCCTCCACTGGCCTGGCCGCACGCAATCTACCGCCTCCTTATTACGTGAAAAAAATGATTCCTCTCACTGACACCTGGGGCGCACCGGTTGGGAGGCTGACATGTGGGCCTACTACGTTGACGCGTACGCAGGGCTTGTCAACTTAGTCAACAAACGATTCTAGCAGTAGTAACCATTGGATTTGAATCGGACGGTCCTGGTGCTTCTTCAATCGCTGCTCTTCTTGCACCATCTGCCCAAACCAGCGCCGGGGAGACCGCCTGCTCTTGCCTCTAGTGGCCGGCTGTGGTGCCGTTGAGGCCTCATCGCCCCCTACTACTCCCACCGCTAGCCAGGCCCTGCGGCGACGGTAGCCTCACACCGCAGCCGAACCAGTGAACCCTTGTACTCCTCTCCGCGTGGGCATCCACTATCGCGTCTTCCCAGGCTCCACATCATCCCCTTCCTAGGCCTCGCCACCGTCCACCGCCTTGGTGCTCTCGGCGCGACGTGGTCAATGTAGTCAACGACATTCCATCGGAAGGGTACTGTACGTGGAGAGGCTAACAGCTGGGTCCATGGCCATAGCCCAGTTTTTTTTTGTGATTTGGCAAGTAAGTCGCTTTGTCAGGCCTGTTGGGCTGCAAATCTTTCAAGACGAGGAGAGGTTTTATTCGGCTGGCCGAGAAAATGGCCCATCAGTAATGAGAAATGTGTTGTGCATTTTTAAAACACATCAAACCGGCAATTAGTTTCAAATATCTTTTTTTCCATTTCGAGATTTTAAATTACATTAATTTTTATGTGTGGAGAATTTGTTGGATTTTATATTGATATGCATTTATTTTTAAAATCAGTTTGAATGTGAGTCGAAATTTCGGGATTAAAAACAGTTCGAACCGCACCGAAATATGCAAAATTTCGTATAAGTTTTTAACCGTGGCCACAATATGGGTTGTAATGCTAACAAAAAGAATATGGCCTCCAAAAAAACCTTAAGAATTAGCAAATGGGCTGTAAATTATTAAAAATAATGGCAGATGGGTTGTATGCTGTTTCCCATAGATTTGAGGCTTTCCTAAAAAAAGGTTGACGCACAAGCAGTGACTGTTGGATGGCCATCCAACGGCCGTCGTGCTTCTTCAATCTCTGCTCTTCCTGCTCCAACCGCCTAAACAAGCGCCGGCAGGACTGCCTGCTCCCTCCTCCCTGCGGCCGGCTCTGATAGCTCGGACCCACCAGCTATATCTTCGTACACAAGGAAGTGCCTCCTTATTGCGCACAAAAAAATGAATACTCCCCCTGTTAGCTAGGACCCAGTATAGTGGCAGGCTGACTTGTGGGCCTACAAAGTTGACGGGGACGGAGGGCCTTCTCAACTTAGTCAATATTCACGATTCTAGCTCCAGTGACCGTACGATGTCCATCCAACGGCTGTAGTGCTTCTTCAACTTCTGGTCTTCTTGCTCCAGCCGCCCAAACCAGCGCCGGTCGTGCCTCGTGCTCCTACCTCCCGTGGCCGGCTACGATGCGGCGGAGGCCTCACCGCCCCTACTACTCCCACCGCTGGCCAGGCCATCCCTCTACTCACCCACACCCCCTGTTATTCTGCGGTGACGGCAGCCTCACACCACAGCGAACTAGTGAACCCTCGTACTCCTCTACGCGTGGGCATCCACTGCTGTGACTTCCCCGGCTCCGCGTCGTCCCCTTCCTAGGCTTCGCCATCGTCCACCGCCCTGGTGCTCTCGGCGCGGCGTGGTCAACGTGGTCAAGGAATGTCTTCCATCGGACGTGGACTGTACGTGGAGAGGCTGACAGCTGGGTCCACGGCCGAAGCTAGGAAGTGCCTCCTTATTACGCGCAAAATAATTATTCCTCCACCTAACAGCGGGGACCCACCGGACGGGCCACCATATTTCGCGAAAAAAGTTTCCCCCTGACTGCTGGGACCCACCAGCTACACCTTCGCATGCAAGGAAGTGCGTCCGGGCAAAAAAAACAAAACAATTCGCCTCCCTGACTGCCGGGACCCACCAGCTACATATTCGCACGCAAGGAAGTGTGTTCGGGCAAAAAAAAACAGTCGCCCCCTGACTACTGGGAACCACCAGCTACATCTTCGCACGCAAGGAAGTGCGTCCGGGAAAAAAATGATTCGCCCCCCTTACTGCTGGGACCCACCAGCTACATCTTCGCACACAAGGAAGTGCCTCACAGTCGGGACCCACCTGGTCGAAGCATACGTAGCGTTGTCATTATGGTCGCGAACATGTACATACATGTATATTGGTGGATGTAGAGGCGCGCACGTAGCATGTACACGTACGTACAGCGGCGAGGGTGCAAGAAAGAAAATATGACCACGTACGTACATACGGGCAGGGTCTCGAACGCCTACTCGCGCATACATACATGGCTAGGTTGGAACGGAGAAACAGCATCGTCGTCGTGTTCATGGGGAGCCAACCGGCTGGGTCGGAACGGAATGCGTGGTCGTGTTCATCGGGAGAGCTTGGACGGAACAGGCGATGGAAACGAGGCCTGGCGTACCACACAACTGAGGAAATGGACCTCCTACGTTCGGAACGGGGTCCTGTTGATCGGGAGGGGTGTGGCATACTGCAAAACGGAGGAAACGGACCTCCTA
Organism: Triticum aestivum; assembly: GCF_018294505.1. Taxonomy (NCBI): domain Eukaryota; kingdom Viridiplantae; phylum Streptophyta; class Magnoliopsida; order Poales; family Poaceae; genus Triticum; species Triticum aestivum. Next base: position 653,339,600 of record NC_057813.1, read on the forward strand.
CGGTCGAAACGGGGGTCCTGTTGATCGGGAGGGGTGTGGCGTACCGCAAAGCGGATGAAATGGACCTCCTACGGTTGAAACGGGGGTCCTGTTCATCGGGAGGGGTGTGGCGTACCGCAAAACGGGACTCCATGGGATACCGTTCATCTCCACCGTCGACCTCATCCAGCCTCCACGGGCTACCATCGACCTCCTCCAGCCACCACGGGCTCCTGTTCATCCAGCCTCCACCGCACGCTACTCCACCGGCTACTGTTCAAGCACCCCTCCACCGTCTACTATTCATCCGGCCCTCCACCATCTACTGTTCATCCAGCCCTCCACACCATGGGGCCTTGTTCAACCACCCTTCCACGGCCACCCCTCCACCGTCTACTGTTCATTCAGCCCTCCACACCACGGGGTCCTGTTCAACCACCCCTCCACGGCCGCCCCTCCACCGTCTACTGTTCATCCAGCCCTCCACACCACGGGGTCCTGTTCATCCAGAGGCAACGCCACCGCTCAATGTTCACCCACCCCCCCCCCCCCCGCAACGCTCACTGTTCATCCAATCGATCGACTTCAGTTAGCAGCAATAGCGAAGAAATCGCTCCATCGGGTTCAGTTAACAGCCATCGATCGATCGCTCGGGTTCAGTTAGAGCCCAACGCCTCGCTCGGGTTCAGTTAGAGCCAACGCCTCGCACACACGCGCGTACGTGTACGAGAGAAACGCGCATCGCTCGGCCCCCGACCTCCCACCGTAACCGGCAACTCCCCGAAATTTTCCTCCCCCTCGCTTCTACCACGGTTTTTTCCGTCATGGACGGCCCAAAGAATGTCATGCAGCTGCATCTCCGGCCTGCCCAGGATGAAAAGCCCATTTTTTGTCATGATCTTTTGTCATAGAAGTAGGATCCCACCACATCTATGATGATACCGGGTTTTGTCACAATTATCGTCATAGAAGTGTCATATCTATGACAGGAAAGAAATTCGTTCAGCCCAAAATGTCATGGATGTGTCTTTTTTTTGTAGTGTCTCCTGATTCGATGAACTCGACATATCCTTCATAGGAAATATGCCCTCGAAGAAAGTAGCATCATTCGACTCCATAATCGTACCAACATGCATGTCGAATAGCTCACATTTTAATATCAAAAATCTATAGCCAATGCTATGAAAAGCACAGACCAGAAGAACAAAATCCACGGTTTTTGGTCCAAGCTTGCGCTTCTTGGGGATTGGTATATTGACTTTCGCCAAACAACCCTAAGTACATAGGTAAGAGAGTTTCAACCTTTTCCTTTCCCATTCCTCAAATGGAGTCATGGTCTTATGCTTTGTCGGAACTCGGTTTAGGACATGACACACAGTCATTAGCTCCTCCCCCCACCAGTCCTTGGAGAGACCCGATGTGTCTAACATGGTGTTAACCATATCAGTTAGAGTTTGGTTCTTTCTTTCAGCTACCCCATTTGACTGAGGTGAGTAGGGAGGCGTCCTCTCATGGATTATACCATGTTCCACACAAAACAAATCAAATTCATTGGAAACATACTCTCCACCACGATGAGACCTAAGCCGTTTAATTTTTCAATCAAGTTGGTTCTCTTCTTCAGCTTTATAGTTTTTAAAAAAGTTAAAGCCTCATTTTTTGATTTCAGAAGATACACATAACAATATCTATTGGAGTCATCAATCAACGTCATGAAGTATCTCATTCCACCTTTTTTCAACATGCCAGTCATCTCACAAAGATCAGAATGTATAAGCTCTAGTGGCGCCAAGTCTCTTGCATCTGCAGTCTTATGGGACTTGCGAGGTTGCTTAGCTTGCACACATACTTGGCACTTGGAGCCTTTGACAATAGAGATTTTCGGAATTAAATTCATATTGGCTAGCCGCGTCATGCAACCAAAGTTAATATGACAAAGTCGTGAATGCCAAATATCACACTCATTATTGTGGCAAAACTTTATTAATGACTTTAGTGCAAATAATTGACAAAGACAGGCGGAACAAGCCTCCGCTCTCATAGCCTTTTCCAACAAATTGTCCATACTTAGAAATTACAACTTTATTGGACTCGAAAACCAACTTAACACTACTAGGGAAATGCTTATAGGCAGGACCTCAGTAGTAGCGCTGGAAAAAAGAAAACGTTGCTGCTAATTAGTAGTACCGTTGATCCTGGTAAGTGCTACTACTAACACCTTAGCTGCAGCACTAGTTGTCAAAAATGCGCTACTACTATGTGGGACCAGATGATGCCACCAACGGTAGCTGTAGTAGCAGTGTTGCCCAAAATCCAGCGCTACTGCTAAGTGCTTAGCGGTAGCGCTTTGTTTTGCAGCACCGCTGCTAGTGGGCCCCACTTAGTAGTAGCGCTCGCGGGAGACAAGCGCTACTACAAATAGCATAGCAGCAACACTTTCTGGTATGCAGCGCTACTGCTAGTTGCGGCTGGTGCCACCTTTTCACCCCCTCCCCTCCTCTCCCCCACTTTTCCCTCTCTCTCCCCTCCTTTCCCCTCTCCACTCTCCACCATTTTTGCTCTTCTTCTCTCTTCCTCCTACCTCTCTTCTCTCCTCATGAATGTCCCCCTCCACCATAACTCTCCTTCATAAATGGCCTCTCTCACATCTCTCTTTGTCCTACCTCTCTCCCTCTCCCCATTAATGCCCCCTCCACCATAACTCCCTCTCCATTAGTTAGATAGCTAGATTCACCTCCCCTCCCCCACAACTAGATCTAGCTAGCTATTTATCCATCCACGCATGCTCTTTCGATCGGTCTCTCTCATCATCTCTCTCGATCGGTCTCTCTCGGGAGATATATAGGTGAGTAAAAAAAGATGTTCACTTCAAGAATGGGAATATGTGTGTGAATGAGAATATTTGTGTTTGGGATATATATATGGAGAGATTTGTGCGAGTGTGACATGCCCTCGAGTTGCTTATGTTTTGCCGAAATGTCGATTTATTTTCGGTTCGGTGAATTCAAGCAAACTCAATATGTCCTATTTTTAGGCAAGGTCATACCAAAATTTTATATGACTTTGAAGCATGCATGCATTATTTATTTTATAACCCTTTTGCTTGTTATACTGTGCAGTCGGTCATGAAGGTGAGTGGATGTAAGGTGGAGCAGTACATGCAATCCACGGTGATGGACATGTATGCAAATAATCAAACTAGGATTAGATGTCCGTGTGCAAGATGCAAGGAAGGAGTACTTTTGGACCCTTTTGATCGTGGCACTTTGAAGGCGCACCTGTTGATGAATGGTTTCATGGATGGCTATACTCAGTGGATAAGTGAAGAAGATGATGATGGTGAGGACGTCCAAATGGCAAGGAATAACGACATGGGGCCAAACAAAGATATGACCGATCGACACGAAGACGATGGTGCCGGACATGGCGGCGGGGAAGAGTGTGGAAATGACGGCGGCGGAGAAGATTCTGGACACGGTGAAGAAGAGTCTGGACATGGCGGAGAAGAGGCGGCAGTCATGCCGCAGTCTTCGACGCTACTAAGTGCAGTCGTGCAATACCCTCATGTTCAAGACCTCCTTCTCAAGAGTACGACTAGCGAGAGAGCTGCTTCTAGAGAGGAGGCCTAGCTGGCTCAACTTGAAGTAGACTCGAGGACTCCATTGTATGATGGTTGAGATCCCGAGGTGACCCGCTTGAGTGTCATGCTCGAACTTCTAAAGACGAAGGCCAAAAACAAATTGACATACAAAAGCCCCGATGAGCATTTGAAGTATCTACATAATAAAGTTCTTCCCGTGGGGAACCTGTGTCCTACCACTACTAGGGAAATGCCTATACACATGAGCTTAGTAGTAGCGTTGGTTATGGGCCCAGCGCTACTGCAACTTAGTAGTAGCGCTGGTTGGCAACACGCGTTATAGGTACCAGAGTAGCAGTAGCGATGGGCCCCCTGGCAGCGCTACTGCTAAGTGGACCCATGGCAACTGGCAGGGGCTACACGTAGCAGTAGCGGCAAGCTGGAACCAGTGCCATTGCTAGAGATATAGCAGTAGCGCTAGGCCTCCAGCCAGTGCTACTACTAATGACACCTTATCCTCTCCCCCGCCGGCCCAATCGATCACTCTCACTCCCACACTCTCATCTCTCTCTCTTCCAACCGCACGCTGCCACCGCCAGCCGCTGTCGTCCCGCCACCGCCATCGCCCGATATGTCTCCCTTCCTTCCTTCTCCTTCCATCCCTCCCTTCTCCTTCCATCCCTACCTTCTCCCTTCCTCCCTCTGACCCTGCCTTTCCCTCCATCCCCTTCCCTTCTCCCTCCCTGCTCCCTCCCTTCATCCCTCGCCCTTCTCCCCCCAGCCCTCTCCCTATGACCCTCTCCCTCCCTCTGCCCCTCCTACATTGCATAGATAGATGAATGGATAGATAGATACATAGATGGTTAGAACAATGATTTTATATATATATATATATTGCGTATATAGACAAAGGGATGGATAGATGGCTGGATGGATACATAGATGGATGGATGGATGGATAGATGTTAGGGTTAGAACTAGGGGATTTTTAGTAAATGTATAGGTCTTTTCATTTTTTAGGGTTAGAACAAGGTTTTACCAATTTTTAGATTTGGAACTAGGTTTAGACAAATGGATGGATAGATGGGAAGTACAAATTATTAGGGTTAGACCTAGGTTTTATAAGTTTAGGAGAAAGTTTTAGACATAGGGTTTCACTAAGTCCTAGGATGATGATAATAATGTTTTTGTTTATATTTTGTTTTTGTAGAAATAAAGGAGCCCATGTCGTCGCCGCCGTCGTCCCCGTCACAGGACCCCTCCGACCTTGAGGTGAGACTAGCCAAATCTCCATGTCAATACGAGTCTTATAAGATATTTTGAAATGCAATGACCATCAAGTTTGAATGCAATGAACATCAAGTTTGAATGCAAATAGGATATGTCCTCTGAGTGGCCTATGTTTTGCTTGAGTGTGGACTAATTTCCGTCCGGCAAATTTTAGGTGCTCGGTATGTCCTTTTTAGCAAAGGCCAGGCCGGATTTTTTCGGCAAATATGAACATAGGAGTTTTGAATTTTAGAAGTTTAATCTTTGAATTATGAACATAGGATTTTTCCGCTTGATATGTCCTTTTGTAGTACATATATTGAATTTTAGAAGTTTAATCTTTGAATTATGAACATAGGAAATGTCATCGGACGAAAGTCCCGGGGAGTGCTCCTGGTGCGGCGAAAACCGGGGTTTCTGCGACAGGCCTCACTTGGTAGAAGGTCGGCGCTTCAGCACTAAGCTCGAGGAGGCCTTGGATTGTGAAACGGTACGCTACGACGCAAAGTGTTTTTTCGTAATTAAGATCGACTTCTACTACTTCAATGTGTAATTTTCGTCTTTTACAATTCGACTAGCTTATCCCATGCCATGCAAGATGATATGTCTTGGAGAGGATGGGTTTGGAATATCATGAGAGGAATGAAACAAAGAAAATTAACCTAAGGACCCATCATGGTATGGATTTTGAGGTTAATCTATACAATTCTGAGAGCGTATCCAATTTTGGTTGCTCGGAGTGGGAAGCAGTTTGCAATATGTATGATTTTCAAGAGGATATGTTTGTCACCATGGATCTTGGTGATCTTGACATCGAGGTAGACAATTTGGACATTTGGTTCGCCGTTGATACGCTTCCAATTCTACCGCTATGTGAGTTTCTCAATCATAGTTATTAAGTAATTTATATTGTTTATTTCAAAATAGTTGATAGCATATTTCCATTGAGAGCTTATTTTCATTTTCAAAGAATGTGCGGAAGATGGTAGACAGAACCTACTACACCGATGGTGCAAAATTAACTTAGCAGGAGAAAGATCATCTGGTCGCATTTTGTACTGATCTTGAGAATTACAATGTCTATTATCAAACTCCTCCACATTATGGTCAATATGTTCCACTAGTGCACGAGTTGAACTATTGTAACATCCATGGAGATCTCACGGTAAGATTTTTAAGTATTACGACATCTGCGCATATTTCGCACAAATTCTTCTTAAACTGAACTACATTGCTAACTACGAAATTATTACTATGTTTTTCAACAGATAATCCCGCAGGAGTGTGTGCCTCATCTGATGTTTCCCAAAGGTCGCCTTGATGTTTTGATTCTACAGCCAGGTCATCCTACGAATCACTCCTGTTCATATCGGATTTCTAAAAGCAATGAAGACATGACCATCAAAGATTGGAACAAATGTATGACCACTCGTAAGGAGGTACTTGGAAGCAACATTAGGCGAAGTGCAAGAATTGGAGACAGGATAATCTCCATTCTCCATAATGGAGAGTCAGAGACTATTTTGTTTTATGCTATTTTACCTAAGAGAAGGTAGTAGGTTCTAGCTAATACTCATGATCATGTGCGATCATGTGCTAAGAACAATTAAGTAGGATTGGTTAGATGACTATGATGATGATGTGGTATCGAGTAGAAGTTGTATGATCGATGATGATGAGTAGGAATTGTTACTATGATACCAATGATGAGTTATTTATTATTATGATCGATGAGTTATTGAGCTAAGTAGTTATATGAGCATGATGAGTTATTGTATATATCAGTAGGTGAAATGAACATGGAATAGATTCAAGTGGAGGCCGCATGTGGTGCACATCGAAAGTACTACTAATCCAAACTAGAACAAGTTTGGATTAGTAGTACTCTCGACATGCACCACATGTTTCCTCCACTTGAATCTACTCCACGTTCATTTCACCCACTGTTATATATAACACTAATCATGGTCATAAAATCATATGATGAAAGTACTATATATAAAACCACAACGAAAATAAGCTGCAATTTAAAAAATATAGGAAAAGGTAGTAGCAGCGCTTTTCTATAGAAACGCTACTACTACTTACAACTATCAGCAGCGCTTTTCCAGCACGAGCGCTACTGCTAACTAGGTATAGCAATAGCGTTGGCAATCCAGAGCTACTGCTAAGAGTTAGCTGTAGCGCCTTAGTAGTAGCGCTGGCTCAAGCACTACTAGTAACTCTAAACCAGCGCTGCTACTAGGGTCTTCCCTGGTAGTGTAAAACCATCTCGACATAAACGGGAACCGCTAACGAGATTTATATTGATGGACGATACATGATGAATGTTCTTCAGACGCACGGTCTTCCCTGAAGTAAACTTTAGATCGACTGTACCGACACCTCGAACGATAGCATGTGACCCACTCCCCATCAGCACGGGAGAAGCCCTGTGACCTGGTAAGAAGAAAACATAGAGGCGTCAGCACAAACATGTACATTGGCACCGGTGTCAATTAACCAATCAGGAGATTGAAATACTGAAAGGATGGTAGGAAGAATACCGTACCCAGATTCCTTCATATCGGTATCACCGATGACAACATTAGCAGACTTGCTGCTCTTCTCATGTCCGTGCTCCTCAATGCAGTTAGGACACTTCGGAGCCCAATGATTAGGGTCACCGCAGACATGGCAAAGTCCCTTCCCCTTCTTGTGAGAATTCTTCTTGAAGTTGGTAGAATGTGACGGCTTGTTCTTTGTATCAAAGTTGCCTTTTCCCTGAGTCTTGTTCTTGTTATTTTTGAACTTGTTGGGCTGGAAGTTCTTCTTTTGTACCATGTGGGCACTAGAAGCTCCCTCAGGAACTCGAGCACGTGTGTATTTCGCTCTCACCTTCTCTTCAACATCAAGAGTACCAACGAGATCCGCAACGGAAAACTCCCGCCTCTTGTGTTTCAGGGAAGTAGCAAAATTGTTCCACGAAGGTGGAAGCTTGGCGATGATGCCTCCCGCAACAAATTTGTTTGGCAACACACACTTGAAGTACTCAAGTTCCTTTGCGAGTGACTGTATCTCATGAGCCTGCTGTACAACATAGTGCTCATAAGTCATCTTGTAGTCATAGAATTGCTCCATGACATACAACTCGCTACAGGCTTCCGAGGCCCCAAACTTGGCCTCGAGCGCAGCCCACATGTCCTTGCCATTGTCAAACGACATTTACGAATCCACAATGGAATCATCAAGAACACTCAGAAGGGCGCCTTTAAAGAGGGTATCGATCTTCTCAAAAGCTTCATGTTGTGCAGGATTAAGACCACCCTCTGGCTTGCCCTTAGTGGCGTCATAGTAGCACATGGTCTAAAACTAGTAGACTGCTCTCGTGTGCCACCTCTTATATTGCATCCCCTTAAAGGTAGGCGACTTCAGATGCGCAGCAAAACCACTTGGAGTAAATTGCCTATAATCAGGTTTTTGGATTGTTGCAAATATGAGAAAATTACTACAAGTTTTAATCCGAATAAACAGAAGATAAATCATGACGGCACTAGCAGAAAGTAAACTAATCATGCGAACTAGCATAGTAGATGAACAGATCACATCTAGGGCACATACTAGAAACATGAAATTCTACCACGATCTCGAATAGAAAGGATAGAATCACATACGGTGCAGTAGGAGCAGCACTGCCGTTGTTGATATTGTCGCCCATGTCGTTGAGGACAAGGTTGCCGAGGTCGGGGAAGAAGTCTTCATTGGCAAAGTCGTCGCTGCCAGCAGTCGCACGAGTGCGCTTCCCAAAAACCTGATCACCCTCTCCTGTACAGGATCACGAGAGGCGGGGTTCCAAAAACCTGTTGTCCCTTCTCGCGGTGCATGCTGAAAGGAGGGATGGAGAAGACTTGCATGGCAACGCAATGGTCTGGAATGGTGGTGCGAAACCATACGAAGTGGCGGCGGCTAGGGTAGACGTCTACCTGACTATATAGTGCGAGCCAGGTAGGTCGTGGGAGTAAACCCCACGTTCATGTCGCGATCCAAAAGAATAGGAAACGGTTCAGTAATTAATGTGTCCATTAATTATTAATTAATGACTCATTAATTTTCCCGAGCAGCAAAAATATAGACAATGTGCATAGCTCTATCCTCGGCTCGGCTTAATCCCACAACCCGCGGCACGTCGTGACGAGGCATGGCGTGGCGAGGCGAGCGAGGAGGAGGAAAGTGCATGTAGGTCTCCTCTTCTCATGCTCATCCAAGTGGTAGAAGAGCTCACCTTATAAAGAGGTGCAACTCTGACTCAACTCCATGGTGGGACTAAACTTTAGTCTCACTCACTCCACTCGCATGTGTGCATGAATGGGCCAAGAGAATTTCAGAATTTTAGATGGGTTTTGGGCCAAAGGCCTACTAGCAAAATTCTAACAATCCCCCACAAAGTCTCATTGGCACATCTCATCATTTAGTTCCAAAACATTGTTTATATACAGGTGCTCAGTGGAGACTGTAAAGTTGAACTTCCATGTAGAGATTTATGCTACACTAGATCACAACTTGAATAGTTGACTATGCCTTGAACTACAAGTTTTCTACGAGACTAGTTTCACACAAATTCTTGACCGATACTGGGCTGCCTCAAGGCTTCCCCGCGAGTGGAGCGTATACGTCATACTCCAGGGCCTTTCATGAATTTATTAGAGAACACCCAATTCTCACAGACTATGACGTTAACAGTCAAATTCATATAAGTGTGTTCCTTAGGAGGTGCTCTGCAGGACAACATCTCTGCTTACTCAAATAAGCCACTTGGAACACATTAAGATAAATATCAACCTGCCATTCAGATCAGGAGAGTATTTCATCTTTAACAAGTGGGATAATTAAAATAGGATACTCTCCTTTCAGCTGACCAACAGCTTGTCTCCCACTTCTACTTCACGGGATCTCCGATCACATAGAGTGGGTTACCACTATGGATAACTCGTGTGATGGGTCTCAAACCCATCTCCATCGACGCATTGTCTATCACATTACGTGATAGACCGTTTGTGAAGGGATCTGCCAAGTTTTTCGACGTTTGGATATAATCCAACGTAATAACTCCAGAGTTCCTTAGTTTTTTGACAGATTTTAGTCTCCTCTTAACATTCCTTGAGGACTTCATATTGTCCTTAGAACTGTTTATCTTGACGATCACAGTTTGATTATCATAGTTCATCAGGATAGGGGGTATTGGTTTTTCAAGCATAGGTAATTTCATCAATAGCTCACGAAGCCACTCCGCTTCAACAGTGGCAGTGTCCAATGCTGTGAGTTCTGCTTCCATAGTTGACCTCATTCAGATGGTCTACTTGCAAGACTTCCAGGAAACAGCGCCACCACCAATTGTAAAAACATAACCACTTGTGGCCTTAATCTCATCAGCATCAGACATCCAGTTCGAGTCACTATAACCCTCTAGTACCCTTGGATACCCGGTGTAGTGAATCCCATAGCTCGCAGTGCCTTTTAAGTAGCGCATAACTCTCTCAAGCGCACGCCAATGATCATCTCCCGGTTTTGACACAAACCGACTCAGCTTGCTCACAGCAAAATACACTACAAAAAAATACACTTCCGTGATGATAAGTGTTTGTCACAGTAGGTCGCATTTTTTGTCATGCATGTACATCTATGACAAATTTATGACAGAATCAAGATAGTCATACCTGTGCTGTCATAGAAGTGTTCCACGACATTACCAAAATTATCATGACGGAAGTGTCCACTTCCATGACGATAAATCGCGCGTCACAGAAGTGCTTTCGTCAAGGGTGACCGACACATGGCATCCACCGTAACGGAACGCCATTAAGCTATCGGGTCGGAATTTAGATCCGAGAACCCGTTAACAGCCCCGACCAATGGGAAATTTCCACGTGTAAAATTCTGATTGGCCGAAGGGAACACATGTCAGCTCGTCAGTGGGCCAGATGTCGCCCGTCCATTGGAGGAGACATGCTTATGGTACGTCGACACGTGGCTGGGCCCAACAAAGGCCCATATAGGTTAAAAAGGCCGGCCCAGTCAAAGGCCCGTAGAACTTAGTCAGGTACTAGTGGGCTGCCGAATAACGGCCTGCTTAATAAAGGCCCATTTACGGCCCAAAACCAGATCTGGCCCGTTAATTGTTCGCCCAATATTTGGGCCCATTTATGGCCCAAAGCCAGATCTGGCCTGTTAATTGTTCTCCCAATATTTGGGCCCATTTGCGGCCCGAAGCCATATCTGGCCCATTAATTGTTTGCCGAATATTCGGGCCCAACTACAGCCCAGTGACTTTCGGCCTGTTAGAGGCCTGATGTAGACATGGGTCCATTTCATCCCGGTGTGACTTTCAGCCTGGGAATGGCCCGTGCTGCCCATGGGCCATATATGGTCTGACGGGACATCGGGCCCACTAACGGCCCGTGCTAAAGGTGGCAACAATTAAGCCCAACATGACTTTGGGCCTGTTAAAGGCCTGTCGCGTAATTCGGCCCGTTGATGCCTGTACTAAGCTTTCGGCCTCTTAAAGGCCCATGATATAAGTGGGCCAACTAAGGCCCGAGATATGTTTCAGCCTGGTAACGGCCCGTGAGGTAACTGGGCCCATAACGGCCCGGTCTACATTTTGGCCTACTGTAGGCCCGTCCACGACTAGTGAAAATTGATGCCCAACATGCATTTTGGCCTGCTAAAGGCCCGTGGTTTCATCTTGGCTGTAACAAGCCAGTACAGTTTCAGCCTGTTAATGGCCCAACACTACCTGGGCCAAACTAAGCGTTGGGCTGACAAAAGGCCCAACTAAAATATAGGCCGATGTTAGTTTGGGCCTGGCGCAATGTGTGAAGGCCCCAATCATTCCGGACCAACAAAGACACAAGCCGGCCCAATTGTGGCCCGCTAAAAACCTGGCCCGTTAGAGTCGAATGTTTCGGCCCGGTCGACTACATCTGATTTTTTTTAGATAGCGAATGATGGCAGTAACTAGTAGGAATTAAGAACAAACCTACTCTATACAATAAAGAAATTACAGCATAGTAACTAAGAATAAACCTACACTATACAATAGAGGATTTAAGGTATATTACATCCACTGGGCATCGAAGTTCGCCACCAGTGATCATAAAGCGCAACGAAGAAGCAGATTACAAAAAATGGGCACCATTGCAGTGTAACAAAATAATACTGAACAAAGACCACTTCCAAGACAGTTCAAGAAAGTTTAGCCTTGCGGGGGGACTGTTGTGCAAGCTGCTGAGCAAGGCTGTGAGACCGGCCTAGCATGTCGGTCATAGCTTCTAGGTGTAGCTGTTTAGCGATGAGGTTCTCATTGGTGTTCTCCGCAATCTTTCTTAGAGATAGGACTTCAAGTCAAAGTTGAGTTGCAGAATGCCTTTCTGCTAGAACTTGGGACTGAAGAAGTCGAACTAATTCAGACAACGAATTATGTGAGCTTGTCTCACTATTAGTCTCAAGTAACTTGAACACTACATCAAGACAGGACTTTGGGGTTGTCTCGCTATCTTTAAGATGTTTTGCCTTCTTTGCTGCAATATATGTTGGGTTTGTCTCACAGCCTTCAGCACACATGTGCATGCCATCAGACATATCACCCCGAAACAAAGCAGAGAGATGACAGGTTTTGTTCGTGTATAAACAAAGATGATAACTGTTCTATCAATTCTATCCAATTTCAAATTAGAAAATAAAGAGTAAGTTCAAAATATCAATAGCATAATTTGGCATTGTTCATAATGCGGGGAGCTTCACCACACTACTGGATTACCATGTCAACATAACAAGCTTAGATGAAGGGCAAAGAAAATCATTGTATCTATTTTGGATAATGTGCATGGCATGTTGTTCATATCATCAGCCACATCAGTAAGATAAAACAGGAGATGACAAGGTGCAAACGTGGGCTGCTTCACCACACACTGGATTATAGATCCACAAAACCAAGCATACATATAGGGAGTATTAAGTAATGTGCATGGTATGAATAAGAAATTTGGTTTTACAAGTAAAACTTAGAACTTACGGTTCTTACGAACATGCATTTTGGTAGAAATAGCAAACTAAACAGCAGTAAACGATAGGGAGTATGAGCAAATTAAACATCAGTTTAGGATAAAGGCTTTAGAAGGACAGACTTACATTAACAGTTAACACCGGCTTTATAATGCCCTTCTCCATGTCAAGGGAAGGATAACTCAAGAATTTCAACACATAATCTTCTTCATAAGCATTGCCTGTACTCTACATTTTGTAGAGAGTAATTATAGATATGATAATACTGGAAGGGATATAGGATAATGAAGATAAGATGCATATTGATGCTACATAATCAACTACCAATCCCTGGAAGTACAAGCGTTACAGGAAAAAATGTACTGACAAGAGCAATGGGCTACACTTCTGCACTGGCATTGTCTGTGTATTCTACTTGTTGGTAAGATTAAATATAGATCTGATCTTTTTTAGTAAATGGTGGGTGAGGGAGATAAGATGCAGAATGCTACAAAATGAACCAATCCCTCTTCGCATAATACAAGAGTGTTTTGAACACTGGTGTACTGTACAAAACGTTCTTATATTATGGGACAGAGGGAGTAGCTGTTAATGTAAGTACAATGATAGACCACGTTCAGTCCTTACAAGAGGACTGCAGAGCTAAACCTCTTCAAAAGCATTGGGTTGATTCTAAATTTTTGTAAGAGTCCGTACAGATCTTATAATGTCCACCAAATGGATGATTACGAGGCTAACATGTGCAATGATGCTACATAATCAAACAGCTATGAAAGTAAGTATGGTCATACACGGCAAGAGGTACTCACAAGAGCAATGCAGTGTGCAGTATAGTTGCGAGATTCTGTGGTCCCTTGAGAATGAATGTTCTTCTGCTAACAGTTTTCGTACAAGTGAGACATTAAGGCAAATGCAGAAATGTAGTTCAAATTGTGATGTGATATCATAGACAGTACCTTACGCTGCAGCCGAATAAATGTAGCACCGGAGACTTTACAGAAATTTCGTTCAGAGGCTTGCCATCGAAGTGCGCTTGCCTCAGGTAGGAACGATACTTCATCAACGAGTGCTTGAAAAGCGCAACCAACTCTTGCTCGTCATCACAATCTAGTTTGCTCCTCGCCTATTTAAAAGAATGAAATCTTGTGTCTTCTGTCAGTAGAAACATATGCAGTAATGACCATGAATAACATTAGTACATTACTTACGCATAATTTGCGAAGGAAGACTGGAAATTGTTCAGTGTCTGCGGTATAATCTTTCCATGAAGGAAAGATGCACACAAAGTTCCTGACAACAACATAAGCTTCGTCTTCTAAACTGGGAAGAAATGGAACAGGGGTCCTATTTGCTGCAATTGGGGCTCTCTCTGGTTCAAAAAGGGATTTGGCAACTAGATTTGGTGTACTCTTTGCTGGAATGGGGGTTTTGTGTCGTACAGCTGGTGCTATGTCAACTGGCATAATCATATTGTTTGCTGCAGTTGGGGTCTGCTGAGTTGGGGCATCAGAGATGACCAGTGTAGTAGGGCTAGAGTCTGCTAGAGTTGGGGTATTTTGTGGGTCAGGTGATATTGCAACTACACCTAATGGGCTATTTGATTTATCAGGTGCCACTACCTTTTCCAAATACTTTGCTTGTGCTCCTCCATGATCAGCAATCGCCCTCTTCCTTTTGAACGTCTGATACACAAGAACAGCATTTGAATGAATAAATATGGTATGATGACAGATGGAATATGTACTGAAAATGGATAGGCAGGGCGTATTCACATACACGATGTGTAAACTAAGCTAATGGCAGTTCAACAAAGTAGAAGCAATGCAAAGCATCAGTTGCAAGATATGTGCGAGCAATGTAACCTTGGAAAGTTAGAGCAAGTACCTTGAGGGGTGAATAAGATAGGGCATCTTCCTCTGACTCCTCCACTAGGGAGCTACATTGACTTAGGTCTCCCGCTAGCTCAGAATCACTGTTAGGATCATATTCTGAGCATGAATCTGTAGGTGGAGACCGTTTGCATTGCATTGGATCCAGACTTGATTTCAGTCCCTTAATGCCAAGTTTGACAGCCATGGCATTGTTCTGCTTTATTATTTTCATGCACGCAAGCTCATAATCATTATGATGCTGTTCAGAATTTGAGATTCATGAAAACATAAAATGTATTCAGATTATGGAATGCATTGCAGATTCAACTCAGAGAGTGTCTCCCTATAAACCCCTGCATATGCAAAGTTCACCTCCCCAACCGTGCTGACCAGACCACACACAGAAATACAAACCCCTTATGTCTCTATAACAGGCAGGCACACATTTCAAAACTGAAGTAGGAACATTAGAATCATATGAAATTCGTATTTGAACAAATAAACTAAGCAATTATGAGTGGCGTTTAGCTTCAAGGGTGGAGTGTTGGTAGTGCGACAGAAAGCAACTAGGCAGATTGTATTCCATGTAAAAGATCGAAACCTATGTAAAAGCTGGAAATGACACTTTCTTTCTATACAATGCAATGTTCGTTACCCACACATGATGGAAGAGATCACATAGAGAAATACTATTCACTCATGTCTACGGTTCCAGTATTTAGAAACAGAATGGTCCACCCTAAAAGAATATTGACAACAAATATGACAAGGCAAGCATAAATGTAGTGAATCAATCATTTACTTGTGAGCTTATTAGGACAAGTATGCAGAATTGTAACTGCAGTAAGAGGCTGTCCAAAATCTAAATGAAGAAGTTTGTCTATCACTTATTGTCTGCAACTAATTGACGTGAATAATTGGATATTATATCGAATGAGTAAGAAAGACAAGTAAAATTGTCAACAAACCTGGCTTGCAGTAGTAATCTGGGTTAATGTCACTATGACCAACAATCCAAAATGACTAGTTTCTGTTCCGAGGGCCGGAATTTTGAAAACCCTGTGAACTTTAGAGGTACTAAAGATTACCGAAATACATCTGAACCATTAAGTGTAGGTAGCACTGAGCACACAACAAACCCTAATGACAGTCCTGCCTAATGAGTAATGAATCAATTAGAAAATGGGTGATGAGGAGTGGCTGCTGAGTGTTGAGGACGTATCTCAGGATAAATCGGGTTGGCTTGGTGGGTGTTGCACGCCTGAGCCCTGAACAGACTGGGAAGGTAGGCACGACGGCATGCCCGGGCAGCGGTGATGCTGTTGGGCGAGCGGCTCCTGGCCTCCTATTAGTCCGGCGTCTCCTCCTAGAGTCATGCCGTCCAGGGACGGCAAGTCGCTCGCGAGGCAGGCGGCTGGGGGCGAGTAGAGATCGGAAACATGCAGGAGAACAGAGGGGAATCAGGGCCTGGGACGACCCAAAATCCCAGGGTGGGACCTTCCACCATGGGCACCCTGTAGAGATACACACCCGAGCGGCGAACATGCATTTTTGAAACTAATTTAGGAACATTTAGCTGACCAATTAAACAACTTTGTTTTAATAATATCAGATTTGTATTTGAACATCTAAGCTTGTTTAGCTTGATGGGTGGAGCAGTGTTATTATGACACGAAGCACGTATTCTGATCATACAGTGATCATAAAAGGGGGAAACTCTAAGCATATTTTTTTAGCAAAAGAGGGTTTCCCCTCCAATTTCTATTAAAGAAACCACCACGGAACCAACATGATCAATTAAACCCTAAGCATGATCAATTAAACCGTATTATGGCTGTGCCATGGCAGATTTGAAGCTGCAAATGAAGAAATGATATTTAGCATCCATTGTTTGCTTTGAACTAAGAACTAAATTCTAAGAGCTGAAAAGAAAGTAGAGTAACCAAGTTAAGATCTATTTTCTGGTTGAGATCAAAAAGTTGAGGAGATATGAAGCACCACCTCTCTTGCGGCCCCGTGTAGGCATCGGGGGTGCGATGGCTATCGGTGGTGTTGAAGCAAATTTGCGACGGTAGACGGGTGCATCGGGGGATAAGTCCCGTTGCGGTGGAAGAGAAGGTCCTGTGAGCGGCCCCGACAAAAAGGACGACGGCGCTTATGAAGTGAGAGGACGTGATGCAAGGCTATTGGTCCAACACCGTGGATGAGAAACGTCCATCTCTAGCATTGGACGACGCGGTCTTGGTAGGCGCTCCGGCATGGTGGAGGACAGTGGCGATGGATGTGGTGGACGACGACGGCGATGGATGGGGTGGCGGACGGAGGCTGGTGTGGGGATGGGGTGTTCTAGCGTGGACAGTGTATGAATGGGAAAATGGAGGGAGAGGTACGGGGAACCATGTTTTTGGGACGCGCCTGTCTGAAATATGGGAAAGTTATGAACTTAGCCCCAGTTTAAAATTTGGACGTCTCGTTGGTTGGGGATAGGACGGTAATCTCGCATCTCGCCAATATTTGCCCAGAGCAATTTCGGGCGAGGAGAGGGTGGTTGGCGCACACGGTGTATGAACGGGGCTGACAGGTAGGGTGGTTGTGTCACGTCTGAGTGAAGTTACAAACCTGCCCCTATTGAAAATATTTGCCTACATTGATTTCGGCCGAGTCGAGTTTGTTTTGCCACCCACCGTGTATGAATGGGGAATGGAGGGAGAAACAGAGGTCTTTCGGACGAGCTTGAATCAAATGTGTTTTGCCGCCCATGTTTGACGCCCACTGTGTTGGAATGGGCTCAGAGGCGGTCGTGTCACGTCTAATTGAAGTTACTAACCTACCCCTATTTAGAGCAGTGGAAATCGGGCCGATGGATTGTCCGTGTAATGGGTAGACAGTAATTTCCATCTCCCAAACACTTGGCTTTGGGAAGCCGACGTGGGAGTGGACATTTTGCTGCTTCTTTTGAATTTTGGGACAATAAGCATCCACGTTTACCCTGGCAACTAAATTCGAATCCACTTTGTATTCCTATATGAATCTTTATAAATCATTCTATGTGTTTTTATATATCTTCAAAAGGACGACAAAGATGTATTCCACTGTCATATATGGATATGGTTTACAAATGCCGATACTCAAATTCAGAAACTAGAATCCAGTTTAAGGTGAATTCGAATATTTGGAACACTTCATGTCCAACTCAAATGTCACACGCAGCATAATGTGTACTCCCATTTAGGTATGTACACAAGCGATGTATCAAGATTCAAATACCGAGACAATCAACCAAGAATGTATAGAACTAACAGACATATAAACACTTATAGAGTATATGGATCAATAATATCAACTAACATACATAAGCCAGGCCGTGTACTTTTTTTTGGCTACAACAGCATCCTTTTTTTAGCCAGCATCTTGGCCCTTCCGATGCGTGCCACTTATGGTCCATCTATACTACTACTATTGCTGAATGCACATTCAGCCTGATTGGCATATTTGTAGGTCTGGCACAGCAATCCAAATGAAATGTATCCGAGTCTTATCAACTAATACAGACTTGTGCTCAAATAAAATTACAAACCAAAAAACAAAAAAAAACAATTATTACATGATCTCTAAAACAAATGGTTTGATTGATTACATGAACAGACAACACAAAGGTTATTCAACTATGGAAAGAACATTTCACCCATGATTTACCAAGTAGGAATTTAATTTCGTTTTTTCCTTCAGGACCTTAACAATCTGGTCAGTCTCAGCTTGCTTCATTTTGAAATCCACCAAATATTTAATGGTTGTCTTAAGCACTGCTTGTGATTGTGTTGTTTGCTTCCTCAACATGTCAACTTCATCTCTAAGTGCAGAAGCAGAATCTCTTTCTACCACTAGTTTAGCCTCTAGAGCTTCAGCAGTTGGCAATTCATAATGCACGATTGGGCCGGTGCCACTGCTGTGGGATGATGCAACGTCCATGGGGACCTCGCTCTTTGATCTTGGGCTAACCTGTTTTGCCATTAAAGTTCCGATTGGATTCAGAAAATTTGAAGTTAGCAAAACATCTCAACTGGTAGTTATAACAGCAAACCAGTTAAAGAAACAAGGAATTAAAGAGTTTCTATTGGATGCTGAAAAGTACAGTAGTTATTAACATAATTGTAACCCGTTGTTGCAGCAGCAAAGCAGTTAAACAAACAAGTAGATATTTAAGTTAAGGCAAACAGGTAATTCTTAACAGTAAGTATCAAAAACATAGATAGGCGGAGTCTACAATATGATTAACAAGCTGTGCCATTATGTAATCAGTAGCAAACTAAATTAAGCCAAGCAACATAATTGAACAATTTTGTAATAAGTGGCTAACTAAAATTCCGAGAAGCAGGTAACTGAACTTACGCTAGTTCTTTGTACAGGCACACTGCAACTTCTTTTTCGCTTATAAGGTTGTACAAAGGAGTCCATGGCATCAATTGCTTGGATACACAGTCCCAATACTTCTTTCTTCCCACACTACATGGGTAAGTCGAATGGTTAACCTGGTAAGATGGTGCGTCCTTGATATGTTATATGAGGACGTGTAGTCAGACTAGTTGTAGCCAAACACATCACACTGGCTTTTACTATATATTTCATGCGATTCTTTTGGCATATCGAGATCTAAGCAATCTACAATACGATGAAAAGAGTGGCATCCTTCACACTATTGGCGAACTCAGTTCATAGAAACAAGCAATTCAACCATTCTGTGGGTAAATCAAAAGCGCCACTGGAATATTTTTCACTATCCAATCATACACGCAAAAAGGGGCCACGCCACCACAGGGGCTGGTATGGGCGGCCACCTGAGGTGGCTGGAAAGTGTGCACCTAGTTTGAGTCGTCCAGGTTGGCCCACGCTAGTATTGTTCGTCCCAACGCACGAGCATGCAATGTAAAAAATGAAGAAAAATGTTTCAATTTGGATGGGCCAATAACATAAGTGCAAGGCAGGCCCTATAGCAGGGTCTCGGCCCATACGAGCGCCTCCCATATCGATCGACAGCAGGAAAAATCCCAATTCATTCGCTCCAACCTCCAGTGTGGTTCGCTCCTAACCTAGCCGCCGCTGGACAAACCGACATAGCACTTCCTCGCGCCCTCATTGGAGGGCGGTCACCGGGCTTCAAGTGAACGGAAGGACAAGAAGATGAAGATCCAACCCTGGGTGTAGCCTGCGTGGGAGGCAGCGGCGGCAGCACGGGCATGGCAT
The DNA here is from genome assembly GCF_018294505.1 of Triticum aestivum. Lineage (NCBI taxonomy): Eukaryota > Viridiplantae > Streptophyta > Magnoliopsida > Poales > Poaceae > Triticum > Triticum aestivum. The sequence continues at coordinate 653,359,580 of NC_057813.1, forward strand.
CGAGCTTGCGCAAATGGACAGTCACAGCTTGCAAGAGTAGCATGCGCAACGAGCAGGTACATCACATCCCTGATTATATCTAATTCAACTCTTCAATTTCTGGCCAATAGTTAAACCTGACGGTGTTGTAAAACTGCTTGTATGTAGGGAATCTATGAGAAAATGAAACCAATTTCTACTTATTTTATAACTCCCCCAATCAATACTGAACTGACTGAATCTGATGTATCTAATCAAGTTTCCGATGCAAACATAAAAGCTCATGTTGTTCTTGATCCTGAAATGTCTAATGAACAGACTTCTAATGAAGGATTTGATGCAAACATTTTACATGGTCCTGGTGATGAACATATAGTGTCTAATGAGGGATCTAATGCAAGCATTTTGCATGCTCATTGAAGGATTTAGTGTCTAATGATGATCTACTATGTTGAGAGAGACAGAGATTTGCAGGCATTGATGACAAGCAAATTATAGAGCATTTTCATAGCTTGAGGAAACGTCGAGGCCATCTACCAGAAAGTCCCCGTATCATGACAACATAGCATAAATACTTTTCTAATCTGTTATTTGAAACTATTGGCATACTTGTGCAGGATAGATATATTGATATGCAGTTTGTGCACTGGTTATACGTGCAATTACACTTTGATATTTTCATCCAGAGAACGAATAATTCAAGCAGGTACAGACCATGTTTGTAGTCCTTGTACACCATGTTGCATTTTGTGTTTTTTGGTGCTTGCATCATTTAGTGCTTATAATCTGAACTACTTTGGATCATTAGCTGGTTTTCAAAGTGCATGTAGCTTCACATTTCTCAAGTTATGTTGATTTCCGGAGTGCAAGTGCCTTCGTACTTTTTAAGTTAAATTTTCGCCCCTGGTAACTTGAATTCGTGGATCAGCCACTGCACACAAATCATACACGAATGCCAGTACGAATTAAATGAAATGCATGGACTTACGCTAGCTCATTGTATAGGCTCACTGCAGCTCTACTTGCGCTTGGGATGTTCCATGTACAAGTCCATGTTACCACTTGCTTGGATGTGCAGGCCTTGTGCTCCTTGCATCCCCCTCTGCATTTTTCACACGGCGAATGGTTGATCAAATAAGAGGAATTGACCTTGATGTTGTACCGGAGGACAGATACTTGCAAGGTTATACGGGTGCGCAGGATGTGTACCAGAACCCGTAGCGCCATCATGCTTCGCTAAAAATGGATTTGCTTGTTTCAGATGATATCTCTAGAAGAAATAAGAGTTAAAGTCAGAGTTGCATGGGCGTGTAAGCTAAGAGAGCGGTGAAAGAATATCCAAACATCGTCGAAACAGTGCACAAGGGAGTGATGTGCGGATACCTAGTTCGGGCCGGCGTTTGGGCATGCTCGCCTAGCTAGAGTGCGGGTCACTTCAGAGCCGTTGAGGGTGATGCACTGGCGTTGGCTGGCCGCGCACGGATGTAGATCTTGAGTGGCAGAGGAGCGCTACAATGCGGTGGACGAGACCGTTGGTGAAGCCCCAACGGCCTCGGGGGGCGGAGGTGCGATGATGTGCTCGGTGAAGTAGCCCCGGTGAGCTGGGAGACGAGGTCGGTGAAGCACACCTGATGCGGTGGAACTCGGTGTCTATGAGGCACGTCGGTTGCGGTGGTCGATGTTGTTGGTGGATCATCTGGTGCGGTGGACAAGGGCATAGATGAGGTAGCTCTAGTGCGGTGGTGAAGCGCGACCGTCGTCGTCGTCCGGCACAGAGGTGGGGAACGGTGGGGAAAGAGACGAGACGAGGGGCGATTCGAGGGATGGCGGCGAATTAGGGATTTGAGCAATCTGGGCGCGGAAGGGGACAATGGAGAAGAGAGATTTTGCAGTGTTGGAATTGGGGCCGCCAGATATTTCAATCCGAAACATGGAAGCGCGAACTTATTGTCGTCGTCCTTTTTTTGGGGGGGAGGGGGTGGGTGGCTAGGTGCTACGCGTCCATCCAACACACGTGACCACCCTGACAGGACTATGCTTCGGTGCCTTAAGGCACCTGCCTTTGTGTCCATGACATGTGGACCCAATAGGTGGCTGGCCCACATGTCAGTCACCCAAGGGCAGTTGCCTTTAAGGCACCGAAGCAGCGTCCACCCCGACACGACCCTGGTCTGCCTGGTGCGCCTACATTTGAGAATGCAAACGAAACGAATCTACTTTCATTTGCAAACGAATCTGTATGTATTACCATGCCCGTGTTTTCCTTGCAATAATTAGTCATTCTAAACGAGATACTCCATCCTTTCACTTTTGTAAGTCGTTTCAGACAACTTAAAATGAACTGTTTTGCACATTGTCTGAAATGTCTTCAAGGTCTTATAAAAGTGAACAGAGGGAGTACTATAAATTAATTAATGAGGAGTTATTTGAAAAAAAATCGAAATGGTACCCACGCTAACGTGGATTAGAGTGTGTCACATAATTAGTTATTTGAATTAGAGTGTGTGTCACGTAGTTAGTTATTTGAATTAGAGTGTGTGTCACGTAGCGATCTCCAATTCTAACGTGGATTTCGCATTTCACTGTATCCACGCTACTTCTTTAATACAAATTCATATGTATATGATGAACACCATGGTAGTGAGAAAACTTTTGGATGGATTCAAACATATGACCTACAAAATATCACAACAAATTGAGTCAATGTCAACTTTTCGAAACTTATTATGGCATGAATTCGAAATAATTACCAGTATGCCTGGTCCTCGGTTCAAATCTTACAATGTACACTGAATTGAAACATCGATATTAAGTCTCGTACTATGTACATTCAAATGTTGTTTTTAGCCCCCCCCCCCCCCCCCACGCACAAATGCTACATACTTCCTGTATCAGTCAATCTTCCTCTCCTAACCACCTTAGCAAGCTATCGGTTTCAAACACATGTTCATTCTTTCTCTCAATGTTTCGATCTCTAAGTCTCTCAACTACACAATCCCTTTTTCCACTCCTG